>NC_088404.1:31927332-32154550 GCF_034236695.1 Oncorhynchus nerka
ATACTACCCTCAGTGGGAGGGTGGGGATCAGTGTCCTTTTAATTCTCGCCTAAAATGACATACCCAAATCTAACTGCCTGTAGCTCAGGATCTGAAGCAAGGATATGCATTTTCTTGATACCATGTGAAAGGAAACACTTTGATGTTTGTATAAATGTTGAATTAATGTAGGAGAATATAACACATTAGATCTGGTAAAATATAACACAAAGAATCTTTGAAATGCAAGAGAAATGGCATAATATATTATTCCAGACCAGGAGCAATTTAGATTTTGGCCACTAGATGTCAGCAGTGAATGTGCAAAGTTTTAGACTGATCCAATGAACCATCACATTTCTATTTGAAATGTTGTATCAAGACTGCCTAAATGTGCCTAAATGATTTATTAATACATTTTCAAGTTCATAACTGTGCACTCTCCTCAAACAATAGCATGGTATTCTTTCACTGTAATATCTACTGTAGATTTTGGACAGTGCAGTAAGATTAACACGAATTTAAGCTTTCTGCAAATATCAGATATATCTATGTCCTGGGAAATTTTCTTATTTCTTACAACCTCATGCTAATCACATTAGCCTACATTAGCTCAACCGTCCCACAGGGGACCCACCAATCCCGTAGAGATTTTAACAGGTCATTGAACTCAGATTACCTGTATTTATACGCAATGTTGTTGGCAGGGTTTGCCAATCTATCAGAACAATGCCATGGCATTGTCCCCATGTTGGGATATAATATATTTGAAAGGGTAGGTTTAAAATTAAATGTCACCAATTACTGTTCCAAAAGAATAAAAACAAAAAAAGTATGATCTTTTACCTAATTGTGGCACTGTAAACATGCGCTAGGAACACACCATTTTAAAAGCACAGGGCTCGTGCAACGTGCCTTAACTTCAGGGAATTATGTACATATGAAAGCAGTTGCTCTCTGGTTTTGGGTAGCAAGTCACTCTGCTAAAATGGCTGAATGGATTTTCAATCCTTAAAATGACCTTAGTATTCAGGGCTTTCAAGTTATGGAGTAATTGTTTTTTTGTAAGACAGACACAGACAAGTGAGGACACTTCAAAATTATTTTCCCATTCACTTTTACTATTGTAAATGATGAGCTAGCCCAACGGCGCACGTAGAGGTTGCATACAAGGTGTTACATGGAGTGGAACAGGGGAAACCACGAGCAGACTCAGACGAGGAGTCTGGGATAAAGTAACCAAGGTATTTATTGAAACACAAGGGGGAGATGGAGGGCAGGTCAGGGGAAGCTCGGCCGTGTTGCTGGAAACCAGGTGCGGAGGCTGAGGCTGGAGCGAGAGGGGTTGAGACAGGGTAAGCAGGTCTGGGAAGGAATCCAAGGGAGCAGTAGAGTGGGGATGATGAGACGTGAGACAGGGACCAGAATCAGAGAGAAGGAAATACATTGCTCTACAAAAACCATTAGGTTGTACACTTTCCCTGCATACTAAATGTTTGCACTTTTGGTGTCTTGACCTACATTGCATACTCTATAAATATGACCATAGTGCATGATTTATGTGTGTGTGGGGGGGGGTGATTCTTATGACACTGACAGCAGTAATATTTGAGTTAGACAAGGCCTGTATCTTTCCAATGATATGTCACTTTCTATTTTCTGATGACATTTGATTTTGATCCCCCAAACTCAACGGGCCCAGTACAGGACCCAAAACAACCGCTCAGACTTCAGTAAGAAGTGGCTCTATAAAGGGCCTGAAGTAAAGAGGGATTTCAATGAAGGTGGTGGTGTTCAGACTTAAGGTAGAGTCGATTTACGCGCCAATCTAATTAGCATAATAAAACATACAAATCTGTCCGTTTTTTATTGGATGCATTTCAATCACCGCATCAACCAGTGTCACACTTCCTGATCTGCAGCGAAACGTGGCAGAGCTAGAGTGATGTTTATCAGACCAGGAGACATCCTGAAAATTGGTCTTCTCACGTCTGTAGTGTCTGAACGTCTGTAGCGTCTGAACAGTTTGGGCTACACACTAATATGACACTTCTGTGGAAAGGTGAGTTTCTCCCAAACATGATAGTCTTATATTGCTCAGATATTAGACGGACACTTCAGAACAAACTTCCTTTAGATTGTTTGGGGACTATCTGTTGTTACATGTAGTGAATCTGTAATTCAGTGCGTTTCTATTGGCTAATAGCATTAAGACCAAATTACATTTTTCATCAAAAATGTTTTTGTTGTTTTTTTATATTCTTCAAGGGGTCTTAAAATTCCAAATCAAATTGCTAAATGATCCTTGGTATGACCTTTAATAACTATTCCATATAACTTAGTAGAACCCACCCCCCTCCCCGGCTTAGACAGGGCTTAGACTGTAGAGGGTTTAAGACATGTGCATCTGTGTCTGGCAAGGCAGATGGCAATAAAAACACTTTCAACAAAAACGGTCAGCACATGAAATACATGCATTATTAATATTCAGTTTGCTGTGAAAGCTAAGCCAATAGCTGAAAAAAAACAGGAAATTCAAATGAGCCCCTCAACTTGAACTGTACACTTACTAACACGTATGGTGGAGTGTGTGTGTGTGTGTGTGTGTGTGTGTGTGCCCACGTAGTACTGCTTCTCTCTTGGCAGGATGCAAGAGCTGTTCTGTCCTTTGAAGGACACAAGGCGCTTCATCTCAATTAACACACACGTACGTACCCCTACAACCTCACCTGTGTGTTTCTCTGTTGGCCATGCATTACATGCCTCTACTCTCTCCAGCTGTAAGCCAGTAACATGGCCAGCTGGCTGAATCACCTTCCTGACCTCCAGCTCACACAACAAGCCCAGCTAAACTATACCTGCTTTAACACACTCACCTCTGGCACACACCTGACCTAACCCAGCGCGCACACACACACACACACACACACACACACACACACACACACACACACACACACACACACACACACACACACACACACACACACACACACACACACACACACACACACAGTTCACACTCCTACCCCCTACTCACTACATAGGTCCCTTAAGGAGTGGGGACAGTACACTCAGTAGGGCCCCTATAAGCAGCATGGACATGGTCCTGTATAAGTGGGTCATAGATAAAGGGGAACCTAAACCTCTACTTCAGACAGTCTTCAAAGACACACACTGTAATGAGAACATGATAAAATCACCCTTTAATTTTCTCGCTTTATCTTTGTCTCACAATGCTCCTGTCTTTAATGTGTTTTAGACTCACAGCAGCCTCACATAAGACTGACCCATTTCCATACAGAGGAGAGAGAGAGGAAGAAAAGAGCGAGATATATTATCCTTACAGAAAAGAAACACACTCTGTCCCTTTAGTATTTAGAATTGACTTAAAAAATAAGAAACATTGATTTTAGAATTAGAATAATTTAGGCTTTAATAGGATGAAGTTAGAGATGGTCAGAGGGGAGGGGTAAGGGAAGGGACACGGAGGACAAACGATACAGTACAATACCAAGCCAATGTACCAAAGGAAAAAACTAAAGCAGGAAATATGTTATTTTAAACACATGCATGTACAGTTGTAGTCTATGTCTTGTTGTGTGTCTGGTACAGTTACTTTGACAACAGATGGAGCATGTGATCCCCCAGCTATTTCTGTATCCATCATTGAAAATTATTGTGTGAAAAGAAACAACTTGGAAAAATGTGAAAAGTGTGGTTTGTAAGTTCGGGAGTTCAGGAAGAGAGAATAGGAGGAGAGATATATGTAAAGAGAGGGAAACGGAGAGAAATGGAGGACCAGACAAGTTGGACGAGAGAAAAAAATGTAATAACAGGCGAAGAAGTAGAAAATAAAGAGTTCAGCAGATTGATGGTGAGATAGTGGTAATGGAAGAGATGGAGGAGGGTTGAACACTGTGATGTGACAGTTATTTCACAGCTGAAAACATATAATTGGTCCACATTCAGCCAGTCAAAGTTGTCAGCTCATTTGACTCAGCTTTACACCAAGACTGTCATTACACACTTAGGAAATGTCCTTGTTTTTGAAAGAGAAGCACATTTTTTGTACATTAAAATAACATCAAATTGATCAGAAATACAGTGTAGACATTGTTGATGTTGTAAATGACTATAGTAGCTAGAAACAGCTGATTTAAAATAAAAAAATAAAAACCCGTATCACTGTATTTCTGATCAATTTGATGTTATTTTAATGGACAAAAAATGTGCTTCTCTTTCAAAAACAAGGACATTTCCTAAGTGATCCCAAACTTTTTTTACGGTAGTATATATATACAGTGGGGCAAAAAAGTATTTAGTCAGCCACCAATTGTGCAAGTTCTCCCACTTAAAAAGACGAGAGAGGCCTGTAATTCTCATCATAGGTACACTTCAACTATGACAGACAAAATGAGAAAAGAAAATCCAGAAAATCACATTGTAGGATTTTTAATGAATTTATTAGCAAATTATGGTGGAAAATAAGTATTTGGTCAATAACAAAAGTTTATCTCAATACTTTGTTATATACCCTTTGTTGGCAATGACAGAGGTCAAACGTTTTCTGTAAGTCTTCACAAGGTTTTCACACACTGTTGCTGGTATTTTGTCCCATTCCTCCATGCAGATCTCCTCTAGAGCAGTGATGTTTTGGGGCTGTTGCTGGGCAACACGGACTTTCAACTCCCTCCAAAGATTTTCTATGGGGTTGAGATCTGGAGACTGGCTAGGCCACTCCAGGACCTTGAAATGCTTCTTACGAAGCCACTCCTTCGTTGCCCGGGCAGTGTGTTTGGGATCATTGTCATGCTGAAAGACCCAGCCACGTTTCATCTTCAATGCCCTTGCTGATGGAAGGAGGTTTACACTCAAAATCTCACGATACATGGCCCCATTCATTCTTTCCTTTACACGGATCAGTCGTCCTAGTCCCTTTGCAGAAAAACAGCCCCAAAGCATGATGTTTCCACCCCCATGTTTCACAGTAGGTATGGTGTTCTTTGAATGCAACTCATAATTCTTTATCCTCCAAACACGACGAGTTGAGTTTTTACCAAAAAGTTATATTTTGGTTTCATCTGACCATATGACATTCTCCCAATCTTCTTCTGGATCATCCAAATGCTCTCTAGCAAACTTCAGACGGGCCTGGACATGTACTGGCTTAAGCAGGGGGACACGTCTGGCACTGCAGGATTTGAGTCCCTGGCGGCGTAGTGTGTTACTGATGGTAGGCTTTGTTACTTTGGTCCCAGCTCTCTGCAGGTCATTCACTAGGTCCCCCCGTGTGGTTCTGGGATTTTTGCTCAC
Organism: Oncorhynchus nerka; assembly: GCF_034236695.1. Lineage (NCBI taxonomy): Eukaryota > Metazoa > Chordata > Actinopteri > Salmoniformes > Salmonidae > Oncorhynchus > Oncorhynchus nerka. Next base: position 31,932,628 of record NC_088404.1, read on the forward strand.
CGTTCTTGTGATCATTTTGACCCCACGGGGTGAGATCTTGCGTGGAGCCCCAGATCGAGGGAGATTATCAGTGGTCTTGTATGTCTTCCATTTCCTAATAATTGCTCCCACAGATGATTTCTTCAAACCAAGCTGCTTACCTTTTGCAGATTCAGTCTTCCCAGCCTGGTGCAGGTCTACAATTTTGTTTCAGGTGTCCTTTGTCAGCTCTTTGGTCTTGGCCATAGTGGAGTTTGGAGTGTGACTGTTTGAGGTTGTGGACAGGTGTCTTTTATACTGATAACAAGTTCAAACAGGTGCCATTAATACAGGTAAGGAGGACAGAGGAGACAGAGTGGAGGACAGAGGAGCCTCTTAAAGAAGAAGTTACAGGTCTGTGAGAGCCAGAAATCTTGCTTGTTTGTAGGTGACCAAATACTTATTTTCCACCATAATTTGCAAATAAATTCATAAAAAATCCTACAATGTGATTTTCTGGATTTTTTTTTCTCATTTTGTCTGTCATAGTTGAAGTGTACCTATGATGAAAATGACAGGCCTCTCTCATCTTTTTAAGTGGTTGACTAAATACTTTTTTGCCCCACTATATATATATAGAGAGAGAGAGAGAGAGAGAGAGAGAGAGGGAGAGAAAGAAAGAGAGAGAGAGAGAGAGAGGGTGAGAGAGGGAGAGAGAGAGTGCGCGAGAGAGGGAGAGAGAGTGAGAGAGAGGGAGAGAGAGAGAGGGAGAGAGAGTGAGAGAGAGGGAGAGAGAGAGAGGAGAGAGAGAGGGAGAGAGAGAGAGAGAGAGAGGGTGAGAGAGGGAGAGAGAGAGTGCGAGAGAGGGAGAGAGAGAGAGAGAGTGCGAGAGAGAGAGGGAGAGAGAGAGTGAGAGAGAGGGAGAGAGAGAGTGCAACTGGGCGCTTCTGAATGTGAATCTAACCCCAGCAAGCATTTTATGTGGGAGCAGTCATGGTGATATAAGGTGCTTTGATCAAAGCAAAGACTCAGGCTGACAAATATACTGCCAGTACAAACACAGAAAGGTTTTTAATAGCACACAACTGGTTGAGACATAGGTGCCTTTATTTTTTCATTTTACCAGGAAAGTCAGTTAAGAACAAATTCTTATTTACAATGACGGCCTAGGAACAGTGGGTTAACTGCCTTCTTCAGGGCCAGAAGGACAGATGTTTACCTTGTCAGCTCGGGGATTCGATCTATCAACCTTTCTAGTTACTGGCTCAACGCTCTAACCACTAGGCTACCCGCAGCCCCTATCTTCCATTCCCAAAAATGAAATCTCTGCCCACCCTTTCAAGCTAGCTAATTCAAGCACACCCGCATTATTTGAAAGTATTTGATCTGAATATTTGACCCAGGTCTAGATGAGAGCCATACATACCCTGATAGAGCCCATGATGCATAGAATAGGGCTGCTCTGCCTTGACAATGGTTACTAACCCATATATCCTTCTGCAGAGAACTGGCAGGTCTGACACTAATACAGGGCAACAATCCATCCCCAAACTCCTACTGCCTGTCTATGACACTACCCACAGCGCTCCCAGACGTCCATCACTGACTACTGTACCACCACTGCTCCCTCTGCCCTACTCACTCACTCACTCACTCACTCACTCACTCACTCACTCACTCACTCACTCACTCACTCACTCACTCACTCACTCACTCACTCACTCACTCACTCACTCACTCACTTGCTAGCTAGTTACCCCCACTATCCAGCTACCACAATAGTACATCCTAAACTGTGCACACTAATCTGTCAACATTCTGTATACGGCCAGATACTCTAACAAAATGAATCTATAGATCTGAACTAATCACATCTACTTCACATAGCTCTAACCAATCACATCTACTTCACATAGCTCTAACCAATCACATCTACTTCACATAGCTCTAACCACAATGGATTTACTATAACTGTAAACAATCTGTTCCGCTAGCTGGAACAGTAATGCAACTGTAATGGACAGCAACTTAATTGTTTGATTGTGCCCCATATTCTGCTCTAATTATGCCAGAGGGGGCTTTCTGACCTGGACTAATATCCCTAACACCCCCGTATAAAGCAACAGGGCAGCTTTGAGTAATCCAGGTCTTTTCCTGCTATAAAATGTTCAGCCGCCTATTCCTAAAATCCACAATCCCATTGTTTCAAAAAGTCAAGGATCATGTCAAGGAAAATGATATGGAAGCAATTCCACCTGAATTCCTTATGAATAACCGTCTCTATATCTCAACGTGTATCTGAGTTCCTCTCTCCTATGTTTTAGTCGTCCTTCCTTTTCTCTCTATTATTGTGGCCAGCTGGTTCAATATCTGTATAGCTCCTCTTCCTTTCACTCTCCTCCAGTTTCTCCCTCTCTGTGTTCGCGTGTGTATGTGTGTGTGTGTGTGTGTGTGTGTGTGTGTGTGTGAGTGAGGCAACTCCTAAAAATACCTTGGTTCTCTCTAAGAAGAGAAAGAGCTTTAAAAAGCATATATATATATACACACACACACACACACACACACACACACACACACACACACAAAATAAGTGTTGTCCTGGGTTTGGGTTGAAAGTATGATTAGTCATGCACAGTTAGAGGCCTGTCTCAGCCACTTTTCCTTGTAGGTAATATCAGATGTATGTTGTGTGTGTGCGTGCGTGTGTGTGTGCGCACATGTGTGTGTGGACACGTTTTACTATACTCGTGAGTACCAAAGTTCTCACAAGAATAGTAAACCAACTAAAAATCAGAGACGTGGGGACACAATTAGTGTTAGCGGTTAAGGTTAGGTTCAGGGAAAATAGGATTTTGAATGGGAATCAATTGTTGGTCCCCAAAAAATCCACACAAGTATAGTAAGACATAGCTGTGCCTGTGTGTGTGTGTGTGTGTGTGTGTGTGTGTGTGTGTGTGTGTGTGTGTGTGTGTGTGTGTGTGTGTGTGTGTGTGTGTATACAGCAAAATTATCTGTTTCTCTGGATTTACTATTTATAGGTATGCGTTTGGGTAAAATTAACATTTGTGTTTTATTCTATTAACTACTGACAACATTTCTCCCAAATTCCAAATTAAAATATTGTATATTTATTTATTTGCAGAAAATGACATCTATCTTCCTCTTGATCACATTCCAGAGTTTTTCAATGGGGTTCAGGTCTGGAGATTGGGCTGGCCATGACAGGGTCTTGATCCTCCGTCCACACCTTGATTGACCTGAATGTGTGGCATGGAGCATTGTCCTGCTGGAAAAACCAACAGCACTCACTGTTGCCTCTAGTGGCTGGTTTCCACATCCTCTCCCAACGTCCTCAGACATGGATGGATGTCGAATGACTTGTCACGGTGACCAGGCTGGTGTGTGCGTGCACTTGCGCGTGTGTGTCACTCTATGTGCGCCTTGTCAAAGTGATTAGTCTTTGCTCCACTGTGGGGCCTGCTAGAGCTTATATTCTGATTTGATATGGCTATGTCTACACTCTCTCTATTTCTCTCTCTCTGTATGTGTGTGTGTCTGAATATGTCTTAAATCTGCACACTTGACTGATTTCTGATGAAACGCAGAGACAGTAGAAGTCACTCAGCTGACACACACACACACACACACACACACACACACACACACACACACACACACACACACACACACACACACACACACACACACACACACACACACACACACACACACACACACACACACACACACACACACACACACACAAATACAGACAATCTAGGTACTGTACAGCCCCAAGAGAACCTTGAGCTAGGCTTTTAACACACACACATATGTAAGGAAACAGGTGTCTGAAGGCTAACAAGGGTGACCTCAACTGAACCACAAGTCAATAATTCTGAATCAGCTCAAGCACTCAATAATTATACACAGTACCAGTCAAAAGTTTGGACACACCTACTCATTCATGTCTTTTTCTTTATTTTACTATTTTATACATTGTATAATAATAGTGAAGACATTAAAACTATTAAATAACACATGAAATCATGTAGTAACCAAAAAAGTGTTAAACAAATCAAAATATATTTTATATTTGAGATTCTTCAAAGTAGCCACCCTATGCCTTTATGACAGTGTCATGAAGTTGGCCTGGGATGTAGGTTTATGACAGTCATAAATAACTCTTCCCCCCTTTTTCCTCTCTCTACCCTACTGATGTTACATTTGCAAACCCTTGGTTAACATAGAGATTCTGGGAACATCAGAAGGTGGGGGTAAATGAACTATATTCTGGTAATCCGACCAATTGAACATATGCGGTGGTACTTAATGAATATGATGTCAGTTCAGTTGTCATCTGAGACATTCTCATCAATGATAAGATGACATAAACTCTACAGTGGAACGTCTACACATCAGAGTTATCGGATTCACATGGAATTGTTGTTCAATTTAAATGTTTGAATTTGAAATTATTTGTGATGGGATGAAATGTGATTTTAGCTTCTAAAATGTGAGATTTGGGTTTTCATAAGATAGGGCTCTGCTCAATCAGTGGCCCGCCCCTGTGAAAGGACATGGGCTATAAAACTTTTCAAACACGCCCTCCTCTCCCTTCCTATATAAGCCCTTGACGACAATGTAACCTCCTGTTCCGAGGACGTGAGGACGACGGTCCGATGTCAGAATGGTTCAGATAATAACTACAGAACGAAGCCAACATCAGCGTGAGCTTTGGTTGCGAATGGTATTCACTACAGAAGTGATACCTCCTAGCCGTTGAGTTAGCAACAGCCACTGCAAACGAGGGTTAGGAAGGAACAGACAGAGTACCCCGTCTACCACACAACGACGTTACTACAACGTATTTAATTTACCAGCAGAGACATTCTTCAAAGGACAAAGGACTCGGTTGGGCAACACGGCCTTCCATCTACCACCAACCTACCGAATGGCAGCTCAGAATAAATATTTATTGCATTTTCCAAATGGCCTGTAATTTAGAATGCATAAGATACTGTATTTACGATAGCACAGCTTCGCCCTTTGTTCCTCAGTCTTCCCGCTCTTTCACTCAAAGCCAGACCCTTTTCTTTTGTGTAACCAGCTGTCATATCTGTTCCGCCCGCTAGGGACGTTTTCCTTTACGATGTAATTTAAATATGTGTATGTGTAATTCTGTGTGATTAGTTAGGTATTTAGTAAATACATAATTAAACCCAATTTTGTATTGCTGATTCAACTTGTTAGCCAGGGTTCTTGCAGATAACCAAAAATGTACAACTTTCAGATGAGACTGAATTAATATGGCGATTAATATTGACTACTATTGATGTAAAATATTACTAGGTCTTTAAGAGTTTATTCGGAAGATAACATCTCTATAAATATTATTTGTGATGCCCAACTCTCTAGTTAATTACATTTACATGATTAGCTCAATCATTTTATAGAATAGCATGTCATATCACTTAATCCTGCATAGCCAAAGACACGACAACAGCTTTGGACACTCTTGGCATTTTCTCAAAGAACTTTGTAGGTAGTCACCTGGAATGCATTTCAATTAACAGGTGTACCTTGCTAAAAGTTAATTTGTGGAATTTATTTCCTTCTTAATGCATTTGAGCCAATCAGCGTTTGAGCCAATGTGTTGTGACAAGGTAGGGGTGGTATACAGAAGATGGCCCTATTTGGTAAAAGACCAAGTCCATATTAAGTCAAGAACAGCTCAAATAAGCATTGACAAACGACAGTCCATCATTACTTTAAGACATGAAGGTCAGTCAATACGGAACATTTCAAGAACTTTGAAAGTTTCTTCAAGTGCAGTCGCGAAAGCCATCAAGTGCGATGATGAAACAGGCTTTCATGAAGATTGCCACAGGAAATGAAGACCCAGAGTTACCTCTGCTGCAGAAGATAAGTTCATTAGAGTTATCAGCCTCAGAAATTGCGGCCCAAATAAATGCTTCACAGAGTTCAAGTAACAGACACATCTCAACATCAACTGTTCAGAGAACACGGTCGAATTGCTGCAAAGAAACCACTACTAAAGGCAACCAATAAGAATAAGAGATTTGCTTGGGCCAGGAAACACACGCAATGGACATTAGACTGGTAGAAATCTGTCCTTTGGTCTGATGAGTCCAAATATGAGATTTTTGGTTCAAACCTCCGTGTCTTTGTGAGACGCAGAGTAGGTGAACGTATGAAGCAATAAGGAGGAGGTGTTATGGTGTGGGGGTGCTTTACTGGTGACACTGTCAGTGATCTATTTAGAATTCAAGGCACACTTAACCAGCATGGCTACCACAGCATTCTGCAGCGATACGCCATCCTATCTGGTTTGCGCTTAGTGAGATTATAATTTGTTTTTCAACAGGACAATGACCCAACACACCTCCAGGCTGTGTAAGGGCTATTTGACCAAGAAGGAGAGCGATGTAGTGCTGCATCAGATGACCTGGTCTCCACAATCACCCGACCTCAACCCAATTGAGATGGTTTGGGATGAGTTGGACCGCAGAATGAAGGAAAAGCAGCCAACAAGTGCTCAGCATATGTGGAAACTCCTTCAAGACTGTTGGAAAAACATTCCAGGTGGAGCTGGTTGAGAGAATGCCAATAGTGTGCACAGCTGTTAACAAGGCAAAGGGTGGCTACTTTGAAGAATCAAAAAACTAAAATATATTTAGATTTGTTTAACCCTCCTGTTGTGTTCGTTTCATGTTAATTAATTCTGTGTTCCAGGTCCAAAATGACCACCCCATTATAGCTGATTATAAATCCATAATAACACATATATTATCACCTAATGTTGTGTTAGATCTTTTTATCAACTTAAGTTCTTGTGAACATTACAAGTTTTAAACTTCTATTAGCTTTTTATGGCCTGTAGGCCTCATTGACCTGAGCTCATACAACTAATTGTTATGAGTAAAACAAAGCATAATGTATGGATTGTTTTGACTAAAACAAATGCTCAGATGAAACATATTGTGCTATTTATCACAGACTACTTTGTGTCAAAGTTTAACAAGGACTCTCTCCTCCTCACCAGTGTCATGATCAAAGATATGATCAAGAGCCTCACATACAGTATATCGTTTGGTCATTGTGCTGCCACGGAATGAATTGTGAGCAAGGCCTCAAAAAAGCTTTATATACCAGAGCTGAGAGAAAAGTTCTATATATTATTGAAACAATGTTACGATTGTTTGTGAGAATGCCAACAGGTGTGGTTCCCGTGGGGGAAAGATTCTATTGGGGAAAGGTTCCCATGGGGGTTGCCATGGAAACCAAGAAGGGAAGTGAGGTGTGTGTGTGTGCTCAAACACACATGCATGTGGGGGTATGGGAGAGGAAGTGTGTCCATCTGATGAATGGGCATGTGCCTGAACTCAATTTTATACACTAATTGTATTCTCACCCATTCATTTCAAATGACCGGTCATTTTTTGACCGGGAACACCACAGGTGTACAAAAGTTAAATAAAACACCCCAATTTTATGAATATCATCCAAATGTATTTTGTGTGTTCAGATGCCCTGTGTGGACAAAGTCCTGGAACCTTTATGACAATCAGAATTAAATAACTTGAAAACTTGTAAATCGGTCCAATTCGACCGGAACACAGCAGGAGGGTTAACACCTTTTTGGTTACTACATGATTCCATCTGTGTTATTTCATAGTTTTGATGTCTTCATTAAAAATATATGGGGGATTGGAAATGATGCAGACAATTACATTGATGGAAGCTACAATCTAACTGCAATATTAAAGCTGATCTACCCCACATCCATTTTTTTAAATAAAAATAATAATTCATGCTAAATACATGTCCTCCTACAATTGCTCCCTCCCTCCCCCTCGTTCTTCTTCTTCTTCTCTCTTTCTCTCTATTCTTTTCTCTCCTCCCTCTCTCTCTGGCTATGCTAATATCTCTGCTGACTTACAGGTAACACTAAGACCAATAGTGTTACTTACAGTGTGTGTGTGTTTTAGAATTAGCATATTGCCTCAATCAGAGGCTAATAACCCATAAACATGTATTGCTGTAAGCGATCACAACTAGATGGGATCAATAGTGCTGTGATTGTCAGAGATTTGGATTTACCTAAAAAAAAGTGAGTATTGGACTCATCGGGTTCTCCTATACACATCTGCCTAAGGTCATGGCATGATTCATTGACTGACTTGGCGATTAGATTTGTTAGCATTGTATTATGTTGTCTGTATCTCATTTCTTCTTCTTGTCCATCTCTTTGTACTAAAGTATTTCATCATATCATCATATCATCAGGAGAGAGGCGTGTTAATGTGCATGACCTTGTAAACATAGCACTTTAGAGCTTCTGTATGATGTCATTATTACTGCCTCATTTCAGAGCTCTGGGATCAAATGCAGCCCTAGCTAGTTATTAGATATGTGTGTGTGTGATGCATCCTCAATGCCCACAACTCTTTCTTCTGCCTGCTCTCTCCTCTCTCAACCATGACTCCCTTTCCTCTCCTGTTGCAGAGGTCCTGTGATTACCATTCCAGGAGAGTAGAGAAGGAGCTAGAGAGTGAGGTATAGACATAGAGGAAGGGGAGGGAGGAGAGACTCCCGGCTAAAAATAGAGCAGTCTGTATCTGACTGGTGATTCATAAGTCTGTGAGTCATTCAACTAGTCAGCACTGAGGAGGGACGGAGGGATGGAGACAGGGATGGAGACAGGGATGGAGACAGCGATGGAGACAGGGATGGAGACAGGGATGGAGACAGGGATGGAGACAGGGATGGAGACAGGGATGGAGCGAGTTAGGGGACAAAAGGGGGAAAGAGATGAAAGGGAAAAATGAGGGAGGAAAAGAGAGAAAGAAAATAAGATAAATAAACCATTAAGAAATGTCAAACCTTGTTACTAAAACTAAATAGTAGCTAAAACGGTCAGTAGCACAACTTAGATTAAAAAGTTGTGAGATCCCCATGTTAAGTCACACGCACACCTACAAACAAGTGCAAACACCTATACACCCACGGCAGCAGCTTGAAGCTGAAAAAAAAGATGGTTCTGCCGAGTTGTTCTGCTGATTTATTTGAGGAAGGAAAGAGAGGAGGGCTCCACCACACCACTTGAGTATCTTACCTAGTTATTTTCAGATGATCTCATTTGGCTCTTTTGTAGCTTTGGTAACTTTCTGCTCACTCCTCTCCCTATAGGCTTTACAGATTCTCCCCCACCCCTTGGCTCCAACCATTCTAATTTTGTGTACCCTGCGCGCAATGGAATGCCGATTTGATCTTAGCCTACTGTATGCTGCCCTTCAGTCTCTAGACTGACGGACACATGGATCACACCAGAGAACTTCTACTCCAGCTTCTCTCTCTTCATCTGACTACGTTTTCTCTCATTGTCCGAGAGCATCTGGTCGTTGCAGTGGTGGCACTCATTTCTCCTAAGTGGAAATTTCTCCCTCCCTCACCTGTCAATCTACTAATTTGAATTACATGCTTTCACTGTCACTTGTCCACTCAAGCGATAGATGACAAACATTATTGTCATCTATCGCCCACCAGGTGCCCTTAGAGAGTTCCTCAATGAGCTTGACACCTTGATAAGCTAATTTTCTGATAATTGCTCACTGCTTTTCAACTGGGCGCCTTTGATACATTTCTTTCCAACTCTCTCTTTCCCCTCCTTGCCTCTTTGACATCACCCTTTCCCAGTCCCCTCCTACTCTCAAGGCAGGCAATACGCTTGACCTCCTTTTTACTAGAGGCTTTTCGCCTTCTAATCTAACTGAAACCCCCCTCAAATTCTCTGATCACTACTTTGTTTCCTTTTCTGTCTCCCTTTCCTCCAACCCTAACCACTCTGTCACGCCCTGACCGTAGAGAGCGTTTTCTGTCTCCCTTTCCTCCAAACCTAACCACTCTGTCACGGTCTGACCGTAGAGAGCGTTTTCTGTCTCCCTTTCCTCCAAACCTAACCACTCTGTCACGCCCTGACCGTAGAGAGCGTTTTCTGTCCCCCTTTCCTCCAAACCTAACCACTCTGTCACGCCCTGACCGTAGAGAGCGTTTTCTGTCTCCCTTTCCTCCAAACCTAACCACTCTGTCACGCCCTGACTTTAGAGAGCGTTTTCTGTCTCCCTTTCCTCCAAACCTAACCACTCTGTCACGCCCTGTCTGTAGAGAGCGTTTTCTGTCTCCCCTTCCTCCAAACCTAACCACTCTGTCACGCCCTGACTTTAGAGAGCGTTTTCTGTCTCCCTTTCCTCCAAACCTAACCACTCTGTCACGCCCTGACCGTAGAGAGCGTTTTCTGTCCCCCTTTCCTCCAACCCTAACCACTCTGTCACGCCCTGACTGTAGAGAGCGTTTTCTGTCCCCCTTTCCTCCAAACCTAACCACTCTGTCACGCCCTGACCGTAGAGAGCGTTTTCTGTCTCCCTTTCCTCCAAACCTAACCACTCTGTCACGCCCTGACTTTAGAGAGCGTTTTCTGTCTCCCTTTCCTCCAAACCTAACCACTCTGTCACGCCCTGACCGTAGAGAGCGTTTTCTGTCTCCCTTTCCTCCAAACCTAACCACTCTGTCACGGTCTGACCGTAGAGAGCGTTTTCTGTCTCCTTTTCCTCCAAACCTAACCACTCTGTCACGCCCTGACCGTAGAGAGCATTTTGTCTCTATTTTGGTTTGGTCAGGGTGTGATTTGGGTGGGCATTCTATGTCCTTTTTCAATGTTTTGTATTTCTTTGTTTTGGCCGGGTATGGTTCTCAATCAGGGACAGCTGTCTATCGTTGTCTCTGATTGGGAACCATCCTTAGGTAGCTTTTTCCCACATGGGTTTTGTGAGTAGTTATTTTCTGTTTAGTGTTTGCACTGTTTCGGTTTAATATATTCTCTTGTTATTTTGTATTAGTGTTCAGTTCAATAAACAAACATGAACACTTACCCCGCTGCGCTTTGGTCCTCCTACTCTTCCGACGACGAAAGCCGTTACACACTCATCCCGTACCCAGATGGTCATGTGCCATCACAATCTTCCCTCACTCTTTCACTACTCTCTCCTCTTCTATCTTATAATCTCTCCCTTCTGCTAAATCATTCTCCCTCATTTCTCATGATTCTGCTTCTTCGACCCTACACAGTAAAAAAGGGGGTGTAAAAATGACAGTGTTGACTTATTATAACCCAGGGTGAGTATTTTCAACATTATGAGGAGTCAATGAGCTCTAGTGTCAGAATTAAATCGGAGTGTAAAATGATGCAGTCATTGCAGTGTAAAAGCAGGGCGAGTGCGGGGAGCAGGAACAGGGAGTACTGGACCCTGGAGGCGCACTGTAGGCCTGGTGCGTGGTGCCGGCACTGGTGGTACTAGGCTGGGGACACGCACCTCAGGGCGAGTGCGGGGAACAGGCACAGGACGTACTGGGCTGTGGAGGCGTACTGGAGGTCTGGAGTGTAAAGCTGACAACCCGTCCTGGCTGGATGCTCATTCTAGCCCTGCCAATGCGAGGAGCTAGAATATAGCTCACCGGGCTAGGAGACACCGTGCGCATCTCTGCATAACACGGTGGCTGACCAGTTACACACTCCCCCCGGTAAGCACGAGGAGTTGGCTCAGGTCTCCTACCTGACTTAGCCAATCTCCTCATGTGCCAACCCCCCCAAAAATGATTGGGGCTGCCTCTCGGGCTTCCGTGCTAGCCGTGTACCCTTATATCTTCGTCGTTCCTCCATTCTCCTGTATCCCTCCTCGCACTGTTCCAAAGAATCCCATGCAGGCTCTGGCCCTCTCCCTGGATCGATCGACCACCTCTCAATCTCCTCCCAGGTTGTTACCCATTCGTCCCTCTCCCGGGTCCATTTCTCGCTGTTCCTCCCATTCATGCTGCTTGGTTCATTTATGGTGGGTTATTCTGTCTCGTTCGTCGTATGGAGGAGACCAAGGCGCAGCGCGATATGAATACATCTTCTTTAATAAGACGAAGAACACTTAAACAAACTATACAAAATAACAAAACGAACGTGACGCTATATTATAAATGTGCAGACACAGGCAACTAGACATAGACAATAACCCACCAAATACCCAAAGAAGATGGCTGCCTAAATATGGTTCCCAATCAGAGACAACGATAAACAGCTGCCTCTAATTGAGAACCAATCTAGGCAACCATAGACATAAATAAACACGTAGAAAGTAAACAACACCATAAACCTACAAAACCCCTAGACAGTACAAAAACACATACATCACCCATGTCACACCCTGACCTAGCCAAAACAATAAAGAAAACAAAGAATACTAAGGTCAGGGCGTGACAAGCAACCTATTTCAGTGGAATTAAAAAATGTTTACGTGTGAATTTTAACACCATTTTGAGTCAAATGAACTCTGAAAATGTGACACAACCTATAGAGTTGTAACGTCTGCTTCCAACTCACACTCTCAAACACGTAGATCCACTGAACGCAGCTCACTCTCCAGATCCCCTGGATTCTGATCACCTGTTCACACACCTGTATGTCATTATCACACAATATTTAATTCAGTTCTTCACACCCCATCATTGTGAGGTATTGTTTGTTTTGTGACAGACTTCTATTCAGAGGGCTGGTTTTCCTGTAAGTCAATCCTCCCGTGTATGATAGATTTGTCCGCCTCACTAACAACGCCTTTTGCCTATTCCCTGCCTGTACTTTAGCCTATCGGATTTCCTGTTATCAAACTATTGCCTGATCTCCCGGAATACTTTACTAGCCTTTTCCCTGCATGTACTCTTGCCTGTTTGGACCCCCTGTGTATGACCTTCTGCCTGCCCCTGGACCCAGCTACCTGCCTCCTCCTGTGTTCCTTTGGAATAAACACCTGCTGCGCCCTGCGCTTGAAACCAGCTCTCTGTCTCCCATCATGTTCATTACAAGAGTAACTTTAACACTATGTAGACTGGGACAAAATGTTATCTGAAACAGTTGTAACGCCTGTCGTCGGAAGGGTTGGACCAAAGCGCAGCTTGAAAAGTGTTCATGATTTATTTTATTATCAAAAAACACTGGAACAAAGAAATAGACTCTAACCAGTCAGGCTTCAAGATGGGTCACTCAACCAAGACTACTCTCCTCTGTGTCACTGCTCTCCTCTGTGTCTCTTCTTAAATTTCCAAAACACTTGAGCATGCTGTCTCTGACCAACTTTCTTACTATCTCTCTCCAAACGATCTTCTTGACTGTAACCAGTCAGGCTTCAAGATGGGTCACTCCACCGAGACTGCTCTCCTCTGTGTTATGGAGGCTCTCGGCACTGCCAAAGCTGACTCTCTCTCCTCTGTTCTTATCCTAAATCTGTCAGCTGCCTTGAACAACATAAACCATCAGATCCTCCTCTCCACCCTCTCAGGCTGGGCATCTCAAGCTCTGCACACACTTGGATTGCATCCTACCTGTTAGGTCGCTCATACCAGATGATATGGAGAGGATCTGTGACTGCACCACATACTCTCACTACTGGTGTCCCACAGAGCTCGGTTCTAGGCCCTCTTCTCTCTATACACAAGTCAGTTTACTTTGTTATAACCTCACATGGTATTTCCTGTCATTGCTATGCAGATGACACTCAATTACTTTTCTCTCTCCCCCCCTTCTTTGCGTTCCTGGTAGATATCTCAGCTTGGATGTCAGCCCACCACCACAAGCTCAACCTTGACAAGAAGGAGCTTGTATTCCTCCCGGGCAAGCCATGTCCGCTCCAAGACCTCTCCATCATGGTTGACAACCCCACAGCGTCCGCCTCCCAGAGTGCAAAGAACCTTGAGCCTAGACAACACCCTGTTGTTGTCTGCAAACATCAAAGCAGTGACTCGCTCCTGCAGGTTCAAGCTTTACAACATCTGTAGAGTACGACCCTACCTCACACAGGAAGCAGCGCAGGTCCTAATCCAGGCACTTGTCATCTCCCATCTGGACTACTGCAACTCGTTGTTGGCTGGGCTCCCCACTTGTGCCATCAAACCCCTGCAACTTATCCAGAACGATGCAGCGTGCCTGATATTCAATCCCCCTAAGTTTCCCCCTGTCCTACGGACACTCCACTGGCATCCAGTCAAAGCTTGCATCCACTACAAGAACATGGTACTTTCCTACGGAACAGGAAGAGGAACTGCCCCTCCCTACCTTCAGGCTATGCTCAAATCCTACACCCCAACCGAGTACTCTGTTCTGCCACCTCTGGTCTCTTGGACCTCCCACCTCTGACCTCCCGCTAAGCCTCGTCAATGTTATTTTCTGTCCTGGCACCCCAATGGTGGAACCAGCTTCCCCCTGAAGCTAGGACAGCAGAGTCCCTGTCCATCTTCCGAAACCTTACCTCTTCAAAGATGAATTTAAATAATCCCACAGCACCCCCCCTCCCCCTCTATTTGGTGAACTAACTGAACTTTTTTCCCCATCACTAGCTCTGACTTTCCTGATAGCTACTTAAAAAATGTAATTACGACTGAGATATGTGGTTGTCCCACCTAGCTGAATGAATGCACTAACTGTAAGTCACTCTGGATAAGAGCATACTCTAAATAACTCTAATGTAAATGTTATACATCACTCATTGTTCAGTTAATGAATTTGATCTCGCTCTCATTCTCTCCATCAGTCTCTCCCTCCTTCTCCCCTTCTCTTTCCCTTCCCTTCATCCCTCTGTCCTCTCCCCCTTCCTTCTCTCCAATAATCTCTTTCTCCCTTTTTTAAAATCTCTCTCCTACCTGCAGTAAATGATAAAATGTCATCCCCAGATTAATGTCCCCTTGACGATGTGGTTGTGCGCAGGTGTGTCTGTGTGTGTGTGTGTGTGTCTGTGTGTGTGTCTGCATGTGCATGTGTGTGTGTGTGTGAGAGAGAGATGTGTCACAATAAATAACAACAGATTCACTGATGGCCTGACCCTAGCCTTAACGCTACCCCTATCTCTCTCCCTCTCTCTATCTCTCTCTCTCTGACCCTGACTAAAATCTTATCACCAAATCAACACAGAGAGGTGGAAAGGGAGAGAATGAGAGGAGAGAGAAAAAAAGAGAGAAAGAGACAGAGGGAAAGAGAGACAAAGACAGTTGGATAGATTAAGGGGGATGAGACAGTGAGAGTCACGACACAGGGTGATGTATAAGAGACCCTGCAGCACACAGCCAGTTACTCACAAACCCACACTCTGATTTCAATACAACTACACAACTACACACTCACACATACACGGGTAAAACACATGGATAAAACATTATGTGCACACACACACACAGACAAAATCACACACACGCACACACACAGACAAAATCACACACACGCACAAACACACACACAGACACAGGGAGCAGTGTTGTTTAGGTTAGTTAATTGTAGACACGGCTGTCTTTCCTGCTTCACTGAGCTGAGCTGAGACATATTGCCATGACTGTCAGTGATGCCTCAATGCTTACCAGATAAACAAGTGTGTGTTTTTCTGAGTGTGTGCATGCTTGTGTCTACGTGTGTGAATGTGTGTGCCTGAGTTTGTGTGCGATTGTCTTTCTGTGTGTGTGTCCTCTAGTGTGTTATCTATTATTTCATGACCGTTGAAGTATCCTAGGATACATCAAATTCCTGCAAAAACAACTGCATATCCTTAACTGTTGAGCATGATCTATTTAGCTAGACTTATTTATTGCACCAAAATCATTTGCTGAGTTAATATTAAACAATCTAAAAAAATATACAACGTTTCTGTACTTCAATACCCAGTGGAAAGGGGTGAAGGACATGGAATGAGAAGGAGAAGTGGAGAAGTGGAGGGAGGGAGGGAGGGAAATTAAGAGAGAGGAGGGGGAAGAGACAAATAGAGGAGAGAGAGAGATAAGGGGGAGGGAAACAGAGGGAAGAGGGGTAAGTGACAAATAGAGGAAAGAGAGATAGAGAGATAAGGGAGGAGAGAAATACAAAGAGAGGAGGGATAAGAGACAAGTAGAGAAGAGAGAGGGAGATGAGGGGGAAACAGCAAGAGAGGAGGGGGAATAAGAGACAAGTAGAGAAGAGAGAGGGAGATGAGGGAGGAGAGGGGGAAACAGCAAGAGAGGAGAAGGAAAAGAGACAAGTAGAGAAGAGAGAGGGAGATGGGGGAGGGAGAGGGGGAAACAGCAAGAGAGGAGAGGGAATAAGAGACAAGTAGAGAAGAGAGAGGGAGATGAGGGAGGGAGAGGGGGAAACAGCAAGAGAGGAGAGGGAATAAGAGACAAGTAGAGAAGAGAGAGGGAGATGAGGGAGGGAGAGGGGGAAACAGCAAGAGAGGAGGGGGAATAAGAGACAAGTAGGAAGAGAGAGGGAGATGAGGGAGGGAGAGGGGGAAACAGCAAGAGAGGAGAGGGAATAAGAGACAAGTAGAGAAGAGAGAGGGAGATGGGGAGGGAGAGGGGGAAACAGCAAGAGAGGAGAGGGAATAAGAGACAAGTAGAGAAGAGAGAGGGAGATGGGGGAGGGAGAGGGGGAAACAGCAAGAGAGGAGAGGGAATAAGAGACAAGTAGAGAAGAGAGAGGGAGATGAGGGAGGGAGAGGGGAAACAGCAAGAGAGGAGAGGGAATAAGAGACAAGTAGAGAAGAGAGAGGGAGATGAGGGAGGGAGAGGGGGAAACAGCAAGAGAGGAGAGGGAATAAGAGACAAGTAGAGAAGAGAGAGGGAGATGAGGGAGGGAGAGGGGGAAACAGCAAGAGAGGAGAGGGAATAAGAGACAAGTAGAGAAGAGAGAGGGAGATGAGGGAGGGAGAGGGGGAAACAGCAAGAGAGGAGAGGGAATAAGAGACAAGTAGAGAAGAGAGAGGGAGATGGGGAGGGAGAGGGGGAAACAGCAAGAGAGGAGAGGGAATAAGAGACAAGTAGAGAAGAGAGAGGGAGATGGGGGAGGGAGAGGGGGAAACAGCAAGAGAGGAGAGGGAATAAGAGACAAGTAGAGAAGAGAGAGGGAGATGAGGGAGGGAGGGAGAGGGGAAACAGCAAGAGAGGAGAGGGAATAAGAGACAAGTAGAGAAGAGAGAGGAGATGAGGGAGGGAGAGGGGGAAACAGCAAGAGAGGAGGGGGAATAAGAGACAAGTAGA
Source organism: Oncorhynchus nerka (assembly GCF_034236695.1). Lineage (NCBI taxonomy): Eukaryota > Metazoa > Chordata > Actinopteri > Salmoniformes > Salmonidae > Oncorhynchus > Oncorhynchus nerka. The sequence continues at coordinate 31,949,698 of NC_088404.1, forward strand.
GAAGAGAGAGGGAGATGAGGGAGGGAGAGGGGGAAACAGCAAGAGAGGAGAGGGAATAAGAGACAAGTAGAGAAGAGAGAGGGAGATGAGGGAGGGAGAGGGGGAAACAGCAAGAGAGGAGAGGGAATAAGAGACAAGTAGAGAAGAGAGAGGGAGATGAGGGAGGGAGAGGGGGAAACAGCAAGAGAGGAGAGGGAATAAGAGACAAGTAGAGAAGAGAGAGGGAGATGAGGGAGGGAGAGGGGGAAACAGCAAGAGAGGAGAGGGAATAAGAGACAAGTAGAGAAGAGAGAGGGAGATGAGGGAGGGAGAGGGGGAAACAGCAAGAGAGGAGAGGGAATAAGAGACAAGTAGAGAAGAGAGAGGGAGATGAGGGAGGGAGAGGGGGAAACAGCAAGAGAGGAGAGGGAATAAGAGACAAGTAGAGAAGAGAGAGGGAGATGAGGGAGGGAGAGGGGGAAACAGCAAGAGAGGAGAGGGAATAAGAGACAAGTAGAGAAGAGAGAGGGAGGTGAGGGAGGGAGAGGGGGAAACAGCAAGAGAGGAGAGGGAATAAGAGACAAGTAGGGAAGAGAGAGGGAGATGAGGGAGAGGGGGAGAGGGGGAAACAGCAAGAGAGGAGAGGGAATAAGAGACAAGTAGAGAAGAGAGAGGGAGATGAGGGAGGGAGGGAGAGGGGGAAACAGCAAGAGAGGAGAGGGAATAAGAGACAAGTAGGGAAGAGAGAGGAGATGAGGGAGGGAGGGAGAGGGGAAACAGCAAGAGAGGAGAGGGAATAAGAGACAAGTAGAGAAGAGAGAGGAGATGAGGGAGGGAGAGGGGAAACAGCAAGAGAGGAGAGGGAATAAGAGACAAGTAGGGAAGAGAGAGGGAGATGAGGGAGAGGGGAGAGGGGGAAACAGCAAGAGAGGAGAGGGAATAAGAGACAAGTAGAGAAGAGAGAGGGAGATGAGGGAGGGAGAGGGGAAATAGCAAGAGAGGAGAGGGAATACGAGACAAGTAGAGAAGAGAGAGGGAGATGAGGGAGGGAGAGGGGGAAACAGCAAGAGAGGAGAGGGAATAAGAGACAAGTAGGGAAGAGAGAGTGAGATGAGGGAGGGAGAGGGGGAAACAGCAAGAGAGGAGAGGGAATAAGAGACAAGTAGAGAAGAGAGAGGGAGATGAGGGAGGGAGGGGGGAAACAGCAAGAGAGGAGAGGGAATAAGAGACAAGTAGAGAAGAGAGAGGGAGATGAGGGAGGGAGAGGGGGAAACAGCAAGAGAGGAGAGGGAATAAGAGACAAGTAGAGAAGAGAGAGTGAGATGAGGGAGGGAGAGGGGGAAACAGCAAGAGAGGAGAGGGAATAAGAGACAAGTAGAGAAGAGAGAGGGAGATGAGGGAGGGAGAGGGGGAAACAGCAAGAGAGGAGAGGGAATAAGAGACAAGTAGAGAAGAGAGAGGGAGATGAGGGAGGGAGAGGGGGAAACAGCAAGAGAGGAGAGGGAATAAGAGACAAGTAGAGAAGAGAGAGGAGATGAGGGAGGGAGAGGGGGAAACAGCAAGAGAGGAGAGGGAATAAGAGACAAGTAGAGAAGAGAGAGGGAGATGAGGGAGGGAGAGGGGGAAACAGCAAGAGAGGAGAGGGAATAAGAGACAAGTAGAGAAGAGAGAGGGAGATGAGGGAGGGAGAGGGGGAAACAGCAAGAGAGGAGAGGGAATAAGAGACAAGTAGAGAAGAGAGAGGGAGATGAGGGAGGGAGGGAGAGGGGGAAACAGCAAGAGAGGAGAGGGAATAAGAGACAAGTAGAGAAGAGAGAGGGAGATGAGGGAGGGAGAGGGGGAAACAGCAAGAGAGGAGAGGGAATAAGAGACAAGTAGAGAAGAGAGAGGGAGATGAGGGAGGGAGAGGGGGAAACAGCAAGAGAGGAGAGGGAATAAGAGACAAGTAGAGAAGAGAGAGGGAGATGAGGGAGGGAGAGGGGGAAACAGCAAGAGAGGAGAGGGAATAAGAGACAAGTAGAGAAGAGAGAGGGAGATGAGGGAGGAGAGGGGGAAACAGCAAGAGAGGAGAGGGAATAAGAGACAAGTAGAGAAGAGAGAGGGAGATGAGGGAGGGAGAGGGGGAAACAGCAAGAGAGGAGAGGGAATAAGAGACAAGTAGAGAAGAGAGAGGAGATGAGGGAGGGGGGAGAGGGGGAAACAAGCAAGAGAGGAGAGGGAATAAGAGACAAGTAGAGAAGAGAGAGGGAGATGAGGGAGGGAGAGGGGGAAACAGCAAGAGAGGAGAGGGAATAAGAGACAAGTAGAGAAGAGAGAGGGAGATGAGGGAGGGAGAGGGGGAAACAGCAAGAGAGGAGAGGGAATAAGAGACAAGTAGAGAAGAGAGAGGGAGATGAGGGAGGGAGAGGGGGAAACAGCAAGAGAGGAGAGGGAATAAGAGACAAGTAGAGAAGAGAGAGGGAGATGAGGGAGGGAGAGGGGGAAACAGCAAGAGAGGAGAGGGAATAAGAGACAAGTAGAGAAGAGAGAGGGAGATGAGGGAGGGGGGAGAGGGGGAAACAGCAAGAGAGGAGAGGGAATAAGAGACAAGTAGGAAGAGAGAGGGAGATGAGGGAGGGAGAGGGGGGAAACAGCAAGAGAGGAGAGGGAATAAGAGACAAGTAGAGAAGAGAGAGGGAGATGAGGGAGGGAGAGGGGGAAACAGCAAGAGAGGAGGGGAATAAGAGACAAGTAGAGAAGAGAGAGGGAGATGAGGGAGGGAGAGGGGGAAACAGCAAGAGAGGAGAGGGAATAAGAGACAAGTAGAGAAGAGAGAGGGAGATGAGGGAGGGAGAGGGGGAAACAGCAAGAGAGGAGAGGGAATAAGAGACAAGTAGAGAAGAGAGAGGGAGATGAGGGAGGGAGAGGGGAAACAGCAAGAGAGGAGAGGGAATAAGAGACAAGTAGAGAAGAGAGAGGGAGATGAGGGAGGGAGAGGGGGAAACAGCAAGAGAGGAGAGGGAATAAGAGACAAGTAGAGAAGAGAGAGGGAGATGAGGGAGGGAGAGGGGGAAACAGCAAGAGAGGAGAGGAATAAGAGACAAGTAGAGAAGAGAGAGGGAGATGAGGGAGGGAGAGGGGGAAACAGCAAGAGAGGAGAGGGAATAAGAGACAAGTAGAGAAGAGAGAGGGAGATGAGGGAGGGAGAGGGGGAAACAGCAAGAGAGGAGAGGGAATAAGAGACAAGTAGAGAAGAGAGAGGGAGATGAGGGAGGGAGAGGGGGAAACAGCAAGAGAGGAGAGGGAATAAGAGACAAGTAGAGAAGAGAGAGGGAGATGAGGGAGGGAGAGGGGGAAACAGCAAGAGAGGAGAGGGAATAAGAGACAAGTAGAGAAGAGAGAGGGAGATGAGGGAGGGAGAGGGGGAAACAGCAAGAGAGGAGAGGGAATAAGAGACAAGTAGAGAAGAGAGAGGGAGATGAGGGAGGGAGAGGGGGAAACAGCAAGAGAGGAGAGGGAATAAGAGACAAGTAGAGAAGAGAGAGGGAGATGAGGGAGGGAAACAGAAGGGGAGAAACAAGAGACAAGAGAGGAGAGAGGGAATAAGAGACAAGTAGAGAAGAGAGACAAGGGAGATGAGGGAGGGAGAGGGGGAAACAGCAAGAGAGGAGAGGGAATAAGAGACAAGTAGAGAAGAGAGAGGGAGATGAGGGAGGGAGAGGGGGAAACAGCAAGAGAGGAGAGGGAATAAGAGACAAGTAGAGAAGAGAGAGGGAGATAAGGGAGGGAGAGGGGGAAACAGCAAGAGAGGAGAGGGAATAAGAGACAAGTAGAGAAGAGAGAGGGAGATGAGGGAGGGAGAGGGGGAAACAGCAAGAGAGGAGAGGGAATAAGAGACAAGTGGAGAAGAGAGAGGGAGATGAGGGAGGGAGAGGGGGAAACAGCAAGAGAGGAGAGGGAATAAGAGACAAGTAGAGAAGAGAGAGGGAGATGAGGGAGGGAGAGGGGGAAACAGCAAGAGAGGAGAGGGAATAAGAGACAAGTAGAGAAGAGAGAGGGAGATGAGGGAGGGAGAGGGGGAAACAGCAAGAGAGGAGGGGGAATAAGAGACAAGTAGAGAAGAGAGAGGGAGATGAGGGAGGGAGAGGGGGAAACAGCAAGAGAGGAGAGGGAATAAGAGACAAGTAGAGAAGAGAGAGGGAGATGAGGGAGGGAGAGGGGGAAACAGCAAGAGAGGAGAGGGAATAAGAGACAAGTAGAGAAGAGAGAGGGAGATGAGGGAGGGAGAGGGGGAAACAGCAAGAGAGGAGAGGGAATAAGAGACAAGTAGAGAAGAGAGAGGGAGATGAGGGAGGGAGGGAGAGGGGGAAACAGCAAGAGAGGAGAGGGAATAAGAGACAAGTAGGGAAGAGAGAGGGAGATGAGGGAGGGAGAGGGGGAAACAGCAAGAGAGGAGAGGGAATAAGAGACAAGTAGAGAAGAGAGAGGGAGATGAGGGAGGGAGAGGGGGAAACAGCAAGAGAGGAGAGGGAATAAGAGACAAGTAGAGAAGAGAGAGGGAGATAAGGGAGGGAGAGGGGGAAACAGCAAGAGAGGAGAGGGAATAAGAGACAAGTAGAGAAGAGAGAGGGAGATGAGGGAGGGAGAGGGGGAAACAGCAAGAGAGGAGAGGGAATAAGAGACAAGTAGAGAAGAGAGAGGGAGATGAGGGAGGGAGAGGGGGAAACAGCAAGAGAGGAGAGGGAATAAGAGACAAGTAGAGAAGAGAGAGGGAGATGAGGGAGGGAGAGGGGGAAACAGCAAGAGAGGAGAGTGAATAAGAGACAAGTAGAGAAGAGAGAGGGAGATGAGGGAGGGAGAGGGGGAAACAGCAAGAGAGGAGAGGGAATAAGAGACAAGTAGAGAAGAGAGAGGGAGATGAGGGAGGGAGAGGGGGAAACAGCAAGAGAGGAGAGGGAATAAGAGACAAGTAGAGAAGAGAGAGGGAGATGAGGGAGGGAGAGGGGGAAACAGCAAGAGAGGAGACGGAATAAGAGACAAGTAGAGAAGAGAGAGGGAGATGAGGGAGGGAGAGGGGGAAACAGCAAGAGAGGAGAGGGAATAAGAGACAAGTAGGGAAGAGAGAGGGAGATGAGGGAGGGAGAGGGGGAAACAGCAAGAGAGGAGAGGGAATAAGAGACAAGTAGGGAAGAGAGAGGGAGATGAGGGAGAGGGGAGAGGGGGAAACAGCAAGAGAGGAGAGGGAATAAGAGACAAGTAGAGAAGAGAGAGGGAGATGAGGGAGGGAGAGGGGGAAACAGCAAGAGAGGAGAGGGAATAAGAGACAAGTAGGGAAGAGAGAGGGAGATGAGGGAGAGGGGAGAGGGGGAAACAGCAAGAGAGGAGAGGGAATAAGAGACAAGTAGAGAAGAGAGAGGGAGATGAGGGAGGGAGGGAGAGGGGGAAACAGCAAGAGAGGAGAGGGAATAAGAGACAAGTAGGGAAGAGAGAGGGAGATGAGGGAGAGGGGGAAACAGCAAGAGAGGAGAGGGAATAAGAGACAAGTAGAGAAGAAAGAGGGAGATGAGGGAGGGAGAGGGGGAAACAGCAAGAGAGGAGGGGGAATAAGAGACAAGTAGAGAAGAGTGAGGGAGGGAGAGGGGGAAACAGCAAGAGAGGAGAGGGAATAAGAGACAAGTAGAGAAGAGAGAGGGAGATGAGGGAGGGAGAGGGGGAAACAGCAAGAGAGGAGAGGGAATAAGAGACAAGTAGGGAAGAGAGAGGGAGATGAGGGAGAGGGGGAGAGGGGGAAACAGCAAGAGAGGAGAGGGAATAAGAGACAAGTAGAGAAGAGAGAGGGAGATGAGGGAGGGAGAGGGGGAAACAGCAAGAGAGGAGAGGGAATAAGAGACAAGTAGAGAAGAGAGAGGGAGATGAGGGAGGGAGAGGGGGAAACAGCAAGAGAGGAAAGGGAATAAGAGACAAGTAGGGAAGAGAGAGGGAGATGAGGGAGGGAGAGGGGGAAACAGCAAGAGAGGAGAGGGAATAAGAGACAAGTAGAGAAGAGAGAGGGAGATGAGGGAGGGAGAGGGGGAAACAGCAAGAGAGGAGAGGGAATAAGAGACAAGTAGAGAAGAGAGAGGGAGATGAGGGAGGGAGAGGGGGAAACAGCAAGAGAGGAGAGGGAATAAGAGACAAGTAGAGAAGAGAGAGGAGATGAGGGAGGGAGAGGGGGAAACAGCAAGAGAGGAGAGGGAATAAGAGACAAGTGGAGAAGAGAGAGGGAGATGAGGGAGGGAGAGGGGGAAACAGCAAGAGAGGAGAGGGAATAAGAGACAAGTAGAGAAGAGAGAGGGAGATGAGGGAGGGAGAGGGGGAAACAGCAAGAGAGGAGAGGGAATAAGGAAAGACAGGAAGGAGAGCGGAGAAAAAGAAAGAGTTGCCTCATTAATTTCTTCTCCTCTGTCCTTTCTCCCTTCACTATCTCACTCCCTCCTGTGTGTAGACACCTCCCTTTTCTCAGCTTCTCGCACTCTCACCCAGGCACTCTCTCACCCCTCCTCACCTCCTTATCCCATAAAGCGGCAGGATTCCTCAAGGAATGGGGGCAAGACAACATACATTCCTCAACACCTAGTTTCACAAAACCCTCTCCAGACACACCCTCAAAAAAAATCACATTCAAGAAAACATTAAAAATGAATCTACAAAGATTGACGATATGACTGGATAGATACTGACCCCTGAATGACATGGTCAAAAGTATGTGGACGTGTGCTCATCGAACATCTCATTCCAAAATCATGGGCATTAATATGGAGTCGGTCTCCCCTTTGCTGCTATAACAGCCTCAGATCTTCTGGGAAGGTTTTCCATTAGATGTTGGAACATGGTTGCGGGGACTCACTTCCATTCAACCACACCAGCATTAGTGAGGTCGGGCACTGATGTTGGGTGATTAGGCCTGGCTCATAGTCGGCATTCCAATTCATCCCAAAGGTGTCCGATGGAAGTTGAGGTCAGGGCTCTGTGCAGGCCAGTCAAATACCTCCGCACCGATCTCGACAAACCATTTCTGTATGTACCTCGCTTTGTACACAGGGGCATTGTCATTCTGAAACAGGAAAGATATTCCCTAAACTGTTGCCACAAAGTTGGAAGCACAGAATCATCTAGAATGTCATTGCATGTTGTAGCGTTAAGATTTCACTTCACTGGAAATAAGGGGCCAAGCCCGAACCATGAAAAACAGCCCGAGACCATTATTCCTCTTCCACCAAACTTTACATTTGGCACTATGCATTGGGGCAGGCAGCTTTCTCATGGAATCTGCCAAACCAAGATTCTTCTGTCGGACTGCCAGATAGTGGAGTGTGATTCATCACTCCAGAGAACATGTTTCCACTGCTCCAAAGTTCAATGGCAGCAAGTTGACGCTTGGCATTGTGCATGGTGATCATAGGCTTGTGTGCGGCTGCTCGGCCATGGAAACCCATTTCATGAAGATCCCTACGAACAGTTATTTTGCTGACGTTGCTTCCAGAGGCAGTTTGGAACTCAGTAGTGAGTGTTGCAACTGAGGATAGACAATTTTTATGCGCTACATGCTTCAAGCACTCGGAGATCCCGTTCTGAGCCGTTGTTGCTCCTAGACGTTTCCACTTCACAATAACAACACTTACAGTTGACCGGGGCAGCTCTAGCAGGACAGAACTTTGACAAACTGACTTGTTGGAAAGGTGGCATCTTATGACGATACCATGCTGAAAGTCACTGAGCTCTTCAGTAAAGGCCATTTTACTGCCAATGTAAGATCAAATCAAATCAAATGTTATTGGTCACATACACATGGTTAGCAGATGTTAATGCGAGTGTAACGAAATGCTTGGGCTTCTAGTTCCGACAGTGCAGTAATATCTAACAAGTAATCTAACAATTCCCCAACAACTACCTACAGTTGAAGTTGGAGGTTTACATACACCTTAGCCAAATACATTTAAACTCAGTTTTTCACAATTCCTGACATTTAATCCTAGTGAAAATTCCTTAGGTCAGTCAGGATCACCACTTTATTTTAAGAACGTGAAACGTGAAATGTCAGAATAAGAGTAGAGAGAATGATTTATTTCAGCTTTGATTTCTTCCATCACATTCCCAGTGAGTCAGAAGTTTACATACACTCAATTAGTATTTGGTAGCATTGTCTTTAAATTGTTTAACTTGGGTCAAACATTTCGGGTAGCCTTCCACAAGCTTCCCACAATAAGTTGGGTGAATTTTGGCCCATTCCTCCTGAATGGAGAGCTGGTGCAACTGAGTCAGGTTTGTAGGCTTCCTTGCTCGCACACACTTTTTGAGTTCTGCACACACATTTTCTATAGGATTGAGGTCAGGGCCTTGTGATGGCCACTCCAATACCTTGACTTTGTTGTCCTTAAGCCATTTTGCCACAACTGGAAGTATGCTTGGGGTCATTGTCCATTTGGAAGACCCATTTGCGACCAAGCTTTAATTTGACTGAAGTCTTGAGATGTTGCTTCAATATATCCACATAATTTTCCTGCCTCCATGATGCCATCTATTGTGTGAAGTGCACCTGTCCCTCCTGCAGCAAACCACCCCCACAACATGATGCTGCCACCCCCGTGCTTCACGGTTGGGATGGTGTTCTTTGGCTTGCAAGCATCCCCTTTTTTCCTCCAAACATAACGACGGTCATTATGGCCAAACAGTTCTATTTTTGTTTCATCAGACCAGAGGACATTTCTCCAAAAAGTACGATGTGCAGTTGCAAACCGTAGTCTGGCATTTTTATGGCGGTTTTGGAGCAGTGGCTTCTTTCTTGCTGAGCGGCCTTTCAGGTTATGTCGATATAGGACTCATTTTACTGTGGATATGGATACTTTTGTACCTGTTTCTTCCAGCATCTTCACACGGTCCTTTGCTGTTGTTCTGGGATTGATTTGCATTTTTCGCAACAATTTACGTTCATCTCTAGGAGACAGCACACAATGATGTCAAGCAAAGAGGCACTAAGTTTGAATGTAGGCCTTGAAATACATCCACAGGTACACCTCAAATTGACTCAAATGAAGTCAATTAGCCCACCAGAAGCTTCTAAAGCCATGACATCATTTTCTGGAATTTTCCAAGCTGTTTAAAGGCACAGTCAACTTAGTGTATGTAAACTTCAGACCCACTTGAATTGTGATACAGTTAATTACACATTTAATAATCTGTCTGTTAACAATTGTTGGAAAAATGACTTGTGTCATGCACAAAGTAGATGTCCTAACTGACTTGACAAAACTATAGTTTGTTAACAAGAAATTTGTGGAGTGGTTGACAAACAAGTTTTAATGACTCCAAACTAAGTGTATGTAAACTTTCTACTTCAGCTGTAATACACACAAATCTAAAGGGCTGAATGAGAATATGTACATGTAAATAAATGGATGAGCGATGGGCTAGCGGCATAGGCAAGGTGCAATAGATGGTATAAAATACAGTACATACTGTACATATGACATGAGTAATGTAAGATATGTAAACATTATTAAAGTGGCATTGTTTGAAGTGACTTGTGATCCATTTATAAAAGTGTCCAGTGATTGTTGTCTCAATGTAGGCAGCAGCCTCTCTGAGTTAGTGATGGCTGTTTAGCAGTCTGATGGCCTTGAGATAGAAGCTGTTTTTCAGTCTCTCGGTCCCTGCTTTGATACACCTGTACTGACCTCACGTTCCAGATGGTGGCAGTGTGAACAGGCAGTGGCTCAGGTGGTTGTTGTCCTTGATAATCTTTTTGGCCTTCCTGTGACATTGGATGCTGTAGGTGTCATGGAGGGCAGGTAGTTTGCCCAGACTCCACCATCCACTGGAGAGCCTTGTGGTTGAAGGCATACAGCCCGACAGAATGCTCCCGATTGTGTAAAAGTTTGACAGGGGTTTGGGTGACAAGCCAAATTTCTTCAGCCTCTCGAGGTTGAAGAGGCGCTGCTGCGCCTTCCTCACCACACTGTCTGTGTGGGTGGACCATTTCAGTTTGTCTGTGATGTGTACGCCTAGGAACTTAATACTGTCCACCTTCTCCACTGCTCTCCCTTCAATGTGGATAGGGGGGTGCTCCCTCTGCTGTTTCTTGAAGTCCACGATCATCTCCTTTATTTTGTTGATTCTGAGTGAGAGGTTATTTTTCTCACACCACATTCCCAGGGCCCTCACCTCCTTCCTGGAGGCTGTCTCGTCATTGTTGGTAATCAAGCCAGCTACTGTAGTGTCATCTGCAAACTTGATGATTGAGTTAGAGGCGTGCATGGCCAGGCAGTCGTGGGTGAACAAGGACTACAGGAGGGGGATGAGCACACATCCTTGTGGGGTCCCAGTGTTGGGGGTCAGTGAAGTGGAGATGTTGTTTCCTACTTACACCACCTTTGGGGCGGCCCGTCAGAAAGTCCAGGACCCAATTGTATAGGGTGGGGTTGAGACCCAGGACCTCCAGCTTGATGATGAGCTTGGAGGAAACTATGGTGTTGAATGCTGAGCTGTAGTCAATGAATAGCATTCTTACATATGTATTCCTCTTGTCCAGATGGGATAGGGCAGTGTGCAGTGTGATGGCGATTGCATCGTCTTTGGACCTGTTGGGGCGGTGTGCAAATTGAAGTGGGTTTAGGGTGATTGGTAAGGTGGACGTGATATGATCCTTGACTAGTCTCTCAAAGCACTTCATGATGACAAAAGTGAGTGCTATGGAGCGGTAGTCATTTAGTTCAGTTATCTTTGCCTTCGTGGGTACAGGAACAATGGTGGCCATCTTGAAGCATGTGGTGACAGCAGACTGGGATAGGGAGCGTTTCAATATGTCTGTAAACACACCAGCCTGCTGGTCTGCGCATGCTCTGAGAACGCGGCTCGGGATGCAGCCTTGCGAGGGTTAATACGTTTAAATGTTTTACTCAAGTCGGCCACGGAGAAGGAGAGGGCGCAGTCCTTGTTAGAGTGCCGTGACGGTGGCACTGTATTATCCTCAAAGCGGGCAAAGAAGGTGTTTAGTTTGTCTGGAAGTGTGACGTCGGTGTCCGTGACATGGCTGGTTTTCTTCTTGTAGTCCGTGATTTCCTATAGACCCTGCCACATACGTCTTGTGTCTGAGCCGTTGAATTGCGACTCCACTTTGTCCCTGTTCCGTAATTTCGCTTGTTTGATTGCCTTGCAGAGGGACTAACTACAGAGTTTATATTCAGCCATATTCCCAGACCTCTTTCCATGGTTAAATGCGGTGGTTTGTGCTTTCCGTTTGGCGCGAATGCCGCCATCCATACACAGTTTCTGGTTACGGTAGGTTTTAATAGTCACAGTGGGTACAACATCTCCAATGCACTTCCTTATAAACTCACTCACCGAGTCTTGAAGCGTGGATTCCGATTGGTCAGACCAGCGTTGAATGGTTCTAGTCACTGTTACATCCTGTTTGAGTTTCTGCCTATATGACGCTAGGAGCAAGATGGCGCTGTAGTTGGATTTGCCAAAGGGAGGGCGGGGGAGTGCTTTGTATGCATTGAGGAAGTTAGAGTAGGAGTGATCGAGTGTATTACCCCCTTGAGTACTGCAATCAATATTCTAAAATAATTTAGGTAGCCTTGTTCTCAATTTTGCTTTGTGAAAATCCCCAGCTACAATAAATGCAGCCTCAGGATATATGGTTTCCAGTTTACATAGAGTCCAGTGAAGTTCCTTGAGGACCGTTGTGGTGTCTGCTTGAGGGGGAATGTATACAGCTGTGATGATAACTGACGAGAATTCTCTTTGGAGATAATATGGCCGACATTTGATTGTAAGGAATTCTAGGTCAGGTGAGCATAAGGACTTGAGTTCCTGTATGTTGTTATGATTACACCATGAGTCGTTAATCTGCCCTTCATCTTCCCGAGAGAGCCATGTTTCCGTGAAACAGGGAATGTTACAATCTTTGATGTCTCTCTGGAAGGCAAACCTTGCTTGAATTTCATCTACCTTGTTGTCACGAGACTGGACATTGGTGGGTAGTATACTCTGGAGCGATGGGCGATGAGCACATCCAAGGAGCCTGACCAGTTGGCTGCTCTGTCGGTCCCTTCTGCGGTGCCGTCGTTTTGGGTCGGCTTCTGGGATCAGTCGGATTCCTGGTCGTAATGTTGGTAAGTTGACGTTGCTCTTATATCCAATAGTTCTTCCGGGTTGTATGTAATAATACTTAAGATTTCCTGGGGTAACAAGGTAACAAATAATACAGAAAAAAAACGAAATGTTGCATAGTTTCCTAAGGACTCAAAGTGAGGCGACCATCTCTGTCAGCGTCATTGTGCCAAAAAATGATGGCGATTGCATGGTTGTGCTGTCGATGTATACACCTGTCAGTACCAAATCCACTCATTTGAAGGGGTGTCCACATACTTTTGTAGATACAGTTTATTCAGAACGTTTTCAGATTAAATAGAAATATCACATTTACATAAGTATTTCAGACCCAAATGTGAACCTTTGCCCCAGTCTGAAACAGGTTTTCATCAAGGATCTCTCTGTAATTTGCTCCATTCATTTTTCCCTTGTCCTGACTAGTCTCCCAGTCCCTGCCTCTGAAAAACATCCTCATAGCAAGATGCTGCCACCAAAATGCTTCACCGTAGAAATAATATTGGCCAGGTGATGAGCGGTACCTGGTTTCCTTCAGAAGTGATGCTTGGAGTTCAGTCTAGGTTTCATCAGACCAGAGAATCTTTAGGTGCCTTTTGGCAAACTCCATGTGTCTCTTACTGAGGAGTGACTTCAGTCTGGCCCCTCTACCATAAAAGCCTGATTGGTGGAGTGCTGCAAAGATGGTTGTCCTTCTGGAAGGTTCTCTCATCTCAACAGAGGAACTTTGAAGCTCCCTGACCAAGGCCCTTCTCCCCCGATTGCTCAGTTTGGCCGGGCGTCCATGGCTTGGTTTTTGCTCTGACATGCACTATCAACTGTGAGACCTTTCAAAATCATCTCCAATCAATTAAATTTACCACAGGTGGACTCCAATCAAGTTGTAGAAACATCTGAAGGATGATCAATGGAAACCGGATGGACCTGAGCTCAATTTCAAGTCTCATAGAAAAGGGTCTGAATAGTTTTTAAACTTTTTTAATAAAAAAAGTTTGCTAAAATATCAAAAACCTGTTTTCACTTTGTCATTATGGGGTATTGTGTGTAGATTGATGAGGGCAAAAAAAATATGTAATACATTTTAGAATAATGTAACAAAATGTGGAAAAATTGAAGGTGTCTGATTACTTCCCGATAATCAATGTATAGTGTGACTGTTACTCTAAACATGCAGAGATAGAGAGTACATTAATGAATGCAACATATACAAGTAACTGCCAAAATAAAGGAAACACCAACATAAGGGACAGCTTCAATGCACCTTGGCATAGATTCTACTTTTCTCTGGAACTCTATTGGAGCGATGCGACTACATTCTTCCACGAGAAATTCCATCATTTGTTGATGGTGGTGGAAATCGCTAACACAGGCGCTGCTACAGAATCTCCCATAAGTGTTCAATTGGGTTGAGACCTGGTGACTAAGACTCAAGTGTTTCCATTATTTTGGCAGGTACCTGTATGTTTTCCCCCATGTCTTTTTATGTGCTCTTTTTAACTTCTTTCTGAGTGAGATACCTCCTCAACAGAGTACGTGAGAGTAGATCATGTGTTTGTGGGCATCTTCAGGTGTGTGTGTGTGTGTGTGGGTGTGGGTGTGGGTGTGTGTGGGTGTGTGTGTGTGTGTGTGTGTGTGTGCGCGCGCGTGTGAATGTGCGTGCGTGCATGCATTTGTTCGTGTGTGTCCGCAGTCAGGGTATAAACATTAGAGGTCAGCATACATAATATTGTACATACAGGGCTGAGTCAGCACTGTGGACAGCACCTATAGTTCCACCAGCCTGTTCAGCACTGTGGACAGCACCTATAGCTCCACCAGCCTGTTCAGCACCGTGGACAGCACCTATAGTTCCACCAGCCTGTTCAGCACTGTGGACAGCACCTATAGTTCCACCAGCCTGTTCAGCACTGTGGACAGCACCTATAGCTCCACCAGCCTGTTCAGCACCGTGGACAGCACCTATAGTTCCACCAGCCTGTTCAGCACTGTGGACAGCACCTATAGCTCCACCAGCCTGTTCAGCACCGTGGACAGCACCTATAGTTCAACCAGCCTGTTCAGCACCGTGGACAGCACCTATAGTTCCACCAGCCTGTTCAGCACCGTGGACAGCACCTATAGGTCCACCAGCCTGTTCAGCACCGTGGACAGCACCTATAGTTCCACCAGCCTGTTCATCAGCACTGTGGACAGCACCTATAGTTCCACCAGCCTGTTCAGCACTGTGGACAGCACCTATAGTTCCACCAGCCTGTTCAGTACCGTGGACAGCACCTATAGTTCCACCAGCCTGTTCAGCACCTGACCAAACACCCATAGTTCCACCTGCCTGTTCAGCACCGTGGATAGGACCTATAGTTCCACCACCCTGTGGACAGGGCTAGGTAACCCAAGTAAGTTCACCCAGTGAATAGTGAGAGTGTATGTTGTGTATGCCCGTGTGTGTGTGTTCTCCAGTCCTTACCTAGCCGAGGGTCATACTGTCTCATCTGAACCTCTTCCACACAGTCGGCAGGGAACCAGCCTGTTCTCCCTTTGACCGTGCCCTCCCAGAAACCTCCTTCTCCTATACTCAACACTGACACAGGGGGAGAGAGAGAGAGACACAGAGAGAGAGAGACAGACAGAGAGAGACAGAGAGAGAGAGAGAGAGAGAGAGAGAGAGAGAGAGAGAGAGAAAAATAGTTAACTACAGCAAACGTACAGTACATTGCAGGTTAACAGATGAGTCTCCACTGTGGCTGAAAGGGAATCGATGTCACAGAATGTTGAGTGGAGTCAATAATCACACAGTTCTTGTATCCTTTGTGGATAAAGTGGAGACAATTTAATGTTTTTATTTAAATATGAACCTTTATTTAACCAGGCAGTCCCATTGATGTCAGAAGGCCTCATTACCAAGGAATACATGACATGTTATTTCCTCAAAATAACAGACACATACCCACCAATGGCAATCACGAAGTAGCTAGCCATCAGATATTGCATTAGAAGGGGATGTGTGTGCTCTTAGTCAAGGCTAAGAACTTGTGTGTGTGTGTGTGTGTGTGTGTGTGTGTGTATGCATGTGTTCATGTGAGCCCTGCTGTGGTAATTAGAGATGAATGTATGGTTGATATTGATCTTCGCTGCAGGACTGAGACAAGCGCTCATTTCCACTAAGCTCATCCATTACCCCAACACACACACACACACATTACCCCTAGCACACACAGGCTAACAAGAAGGCTAAATAGCCGAACATGCATATATTCCAGCACACACACATACACACACAAGAAAACACACACACACACACACAAACACACACCAGAGAACACCAGCTGGAACTCTGGCTGTGCTTCACTGAGCCTCATCCTTCCATGGTTGCTAGGTTACGGCAAAGTCAGGTTGCAGCATGGGGCTGGTCTGGAGAATGTTAGAATGATGGGATGTTAACATGTTGGATTATTGGTATGTCAAAAGGATTTTTCCTGAATAGGAGGATAAATTCGCAACAGTTGACTTCTTACATCACAGGACAGGTGACGTCACAATCATTTGGCAACTGCACTAGCACTTCACTAGCCTCCGAGTTCACATCTGCTACATTACCAATAGCAAATCAGCAAGGAACCAGACGCCCAGTCCAAGAACTCTGAGCACAGGCAGGGTTCACTATGATCGGGAAAAGCAGTTGCATCGACCCTTTCTGGTGGAGGAAACATGCTCTGATCCCTCTCTCTGATCATAGCTTAAACCTGCATCATTGTGAATCTCCTGCGTATACGCCCTCTCTACCTCTGTACGCTAACTTGGCACGGAATCAGTACACAGCACTAAGCCATCAGCTTGCCTTCACTCCATTCAGAAACGTGTCAACAGTGAAAAGTGGTAGACCTTCAGGGAGCTGATTCCCCCCCTCTAATTCACCTTCTCCAGCTGAATACACCCTGTGCTAGCTGTAATCAAGGACCAGGAAACCAGCCTGCCAATTAGCAGACAGCCACTTTAAGCTCCTCAAAAACCCCACAGCATCGCGTCACCACTTAATCCTCTCTCTGATATCAACTCATATCCCACATCAACATTCATACTTCAAATTAAATGTTTCATCTGAGTCACTCCAAACTAACACCTCAAATCACATGAACATTGTATTCTATTCATGACAACTACAGTCCCCTATATTGATGAATGTCAACTATTGGTATGTAAGAAAAGTTCAACTTAAAAAAAAGTGTGCAGGAATGTTAAGTATCATTTGGAGTCATGTTTTCTATTCCAACACAACATGAATGCATCATTTTTGAACCACCCACGTCTGATCAGGATGACATGCTGAACTACAGATTATTGAGGGTCAGGAAACAAATCCCACAGGTCTTTCTGATTGGTTCTGCTCCCCATAACCCAGTCACAAGACATGAGCCAACGATTTAACTGTCATGGATCCGTCCAGAACATTCATTACGCACACCTGGCCCCTATTCCCAGTGATTAGTAACTGTATAAGTGTGTTCTTGTTTTACCATAGTGCTGTCGATTATTGTTACAATGTCCGTTGGTGTGTGTGAGTACCTGTTTATTGTTTTTTTGGCATTCATCCCATTGTGGATTGTGCAGATGATTACGGGTCTTGTCCCATGTGTAAATCATTGTGCGCTTGTGTTATTTATTCGAGGTACTCCTCTTTTGTTTGGGTTTCAACCCTGTGTTTTGTATAGTGTTTTTTGGTCTTCGTCCCCGTGCCTTTCACACGGCACGCCGTAATTTGGGAGTAATAAAAAAAAAAACTATTACGCATTCCTGCGCCTGTCTCCTGAATCATTTATACCAACGTGACATTAACAGTGTGCTTCATGCAGCAGGCTCACCAACGTGACATTAACAGTGTGCTTCATGCAGCAGGCTCACCAACGTGACATTAACAGTGTGCTTCATGCAGCAGGCTCACCAACGTGACATTAACAGTGTGCTTCATACAGCAGGCTCACCAACGTGACATTAACAGTGTGCTTCATGCAGCAGGCTCACCAACGTGACATTAACAGTGTGCTTCATGCAGCAGGCTCACCAACGTGACATTAACAGTGTGCTTCATGCAGCAGGCTCACCAACGTGACATTAACAGTGTGCTTCATGCAGCAGGCTCACCAACGTGACATTAACAGTGTGGCTCACCAACGTCATGCAGCAGGCTCACCAACGTGACATTAACAGTGTGCTTCATGCAGCAGGCTCACCAACGTGACATTAACAGTGTGCTTCCTGCGGCAGGCTCACCAACGTGACATTAACAGTGTGCTTCATGCAGCAGGCTCACCAACGTGACATTAACAGTGTGCTTCATGCGGCAGGCTCACCAATAAAACCGGAAAACTGTTCACATGAACACCATGCAACGACCCCTGACAGTGCCGCAAACACAACCCGACTGACCAAAGATGACCATGATCGATCACTCTAGAGAGAGTGAAATAGAAGGGGGGGGGTAAGAGTGAGTGACAGCAGATGAAATACACTTTATAAAAATCTCAAATAACCCTGGTCCCTTGAGACACACACAGAAAAAACAAACAGATACAGACACATACACACAGAACAAGGCCTGTTTTAAGAGTGTCACCCTTATACTGCCACTCTCTTGTGGTGTGTGCCAAGGCCTGTTTTAAGAGTGTCACCCTTATACTGCCACTCTCTTGTGGTGTGTGCCAAGGCCTGTTTTAAGAGTGTCACCCTTATACTGCCACTCTCTTGTGGTGTGTGCCAAGGCCTGTTTTAAGAGTGTCACCCTTATACTGCCACTCTCTTGTGGTGTGTGCCAAGGCCTGTTTTAAGAGTGTCACCCTTATACTGCCACTCTCTTGTGGCGTGTGCCAAGGCCTGTTTTAAGAGTGTCACCCTTATACTGCCACTCTCTTGTGGTGTGTGCCAAGGCCTGGTTGGCATGCCACATGACTACTGTCCGCGGGAAACAGATGTTGGCACTCAGTGGCTCTGAAACAGAGCTGTGTGTGTTTAGTGACTAAGTGGCAGCAGAGATTCTTTCACTACCCCGGATGCACTGGGGGAAAGGCCAGAGAGAGGGAAATAGGGAGAAACATAGAGGGAAGAAAGTAGAGAGAGGGAGAAGATATTAAGGAAATATTTAGAGTTCAAGAGGAAGGCAAGGAGGAACATGGGGGAGAAATAACAGTGAGAAAATGAGGGAAATAGGACATGGGGTTGATGGAGAGGAGAGAAGAAGAATAACCAGAAAACAGTAAGATGAGGGACTGAGTCAGTGACGGAGGTTAAAGACAAACGCTCATGGTGTAATACAGTGTAAAGCTACACTAGCCAAACAGTTCACAATCAACACCTCAGCAGGACATAGATCAGCCAAACACTGGACAACAACTGCTACAGTACTACACCACCACAGGCTTCATACGGGTTCATAATCACCTCCACAGGTACACAGCATTGGGTGACAGAGGACAGATGATTACAACACAGGGTTTCAGTCACCTCATAGAACAATAACAAATGCTTTGGTGGTATAGTGCTTTAAACTTGGTTTCAAAACATTTCACTTAGTAAAGCGGCAGAAACTCAACTAATCTTGAATGTGTAGTAGGCAGCACAAGCAGGCAGCACAAGCAGGCAGCACAAGCCGTAGGAAACAGTCATAGCTGCAGCAATGGGTCATAGTTCCCATTATATTCTATGTGAAGAGTTAGTTATACTGGACTGGGAACTCAACAGAGTCTTCACACCTCTGAGAACCAGGGTGTTATGCAGTCATTCCACTGCAACAATAGCTGGACAGCTATTGTTCCACACAGCATTTTACTGTTGCTGACAAGGACAGGCCCAATGAAATACTAATAAAGTCATCATACACAGGGGATGGACAAAGAAAGAGGGAGGGAAAGAGAATGAGAGACAAAGAGGGAGGGTGAGAGAGGTGAGAATGAAAGGGAGCTGGAGAGAGATACTATACAAAAGGAGCAGAACAAACCTCATTAGAACTTAAACTATGATTGGAAGGTTATGCATTGAACTGAGGTGTGTGTGTCTGTATGTATTTCTTTGCATGTAGAGTATGTAAGTGCAGTAGTGTGTGTGAGTGTGTGTGTGTGTGTGTGTGTGTGTGTGTGTGTGTGTGTGTGTGTGTGTGTGTGTGTGTGTGTGTGTGTGTGTGTGTGTGTGTCTGTGTGTGTGTGTGTGTGTGTGTGTGTGTGTGTGTGTGTGTGTGTGTGTGTGTGTGTGTGTGTGTGTGTGTGTGTGTGTGTGTGTGTGTGTGTGTCTGTGTGTGTGTGTGTGTCCTGTCTGAGGTTGCCTGTGGTTGAGTGTCACGATGCCTGGTCCAGAAATAGCATCAGTGGTGATGCAGAGTTATTTATACTCCACACACATCCTGCCCTGCCTGCAAGCTCCACCGCATCCCCACCAAACGAGAGCGCGTGTGTGTGACGAACGACAGCTCATTTTAATTTCAGCCAAGCCTCGCGCTACTGCTCAAAGCTGAGTCATTCACACACACATAAATATTCACTCTCCCCCAGCACACACTAAACCATACTCTCTCTCTGTCTCTCTTGCGCACTAACACACACACAGCAGTATACCGTGTATACCCCCTTGACTTTTTCCCAAAATAATTACTTTACAATCTTATTCTAAACTCGATTAAATGTTTTCCCCTCATCAATCTACACACAATAGCCAATACACCAATGCTTATTTTCCACCATAATTTGCAAATAAATTCATAAAAAATCCTACAATCTGATTTTCTGGATTTTTTTTCTCTCATTCTGTCTGTCATAGTTGAAGTGTACCTATGATGATTACAGGCCTCTCATCTTTTTAAGTGGGAGAACTTGCACAATTGGTGGCTGACTAAATACTTTTTTTGCCCCACTGCATATATATATAAATGTCCTATAGCTCGACAGTTTAGAAGGTACAGAAAGGTACAATAGCAGGCCACTTATATGTTGTATTTTGTAAGGATGTATCGGTGCTAAGATAGACCCACCATTGGAAAATAGTGATGGGACACTGAGATGCTCTCTCTCCTTTCCAACTCCCCGCCAGTTCTTAATGCTGTAACCTATTTACATTCACTCTCCTCCAATAGGCTATAAGTAAGACAAATAAGTCAAAATAACTGTCCAACAAGCTATTGTAGTCTGGCTTTTCCTGGGACACAATATTTAAAAGGAATAGCCGAGGCAGCGGAGAGGCCAAATGTGTAACTGTGAAACAGAACAATGAAGACAGACAGGCTTGAGATGTATAGCCTAAGTTAGAAGTGTATGCATATTAATGATATAATTAGCTCAATATTAGGCTTAATAGTGCAGTGAATATATCCAGTCAATTTAAACTGCAAAATAAAAAAAGTTATCAGATAATGAAATCACAGGTAGCATACACTGTGTGCTCTCGAGGCTGCGCTTCCAGTCCCCGGGCAAGCAGTTTGAAAAGCTACACTATTGAATATTGGGCTCCCGAGTGGCATTGCGGTCTAAGGCACTGCTCAGTGCAAGAGGCGTCACTACAGTTCCTGGTTTGAATCCAGGCTGAAACACATCTGGCTTGGAGTCCCCATAGAGTGGCGCACAATTGGCCCAGTGTTGTCCGGGTTTGCCTTACATTTGACATAATGACAGAAGTGAAATGGCATGTTCTGTTCGTCATCCCAATCACATGCACATGCTTTCACCACCTATTACAAGCACAGTAATAACCTATGCAGAACCTATGAAACAACCAAAGTCACTCACTACACATGGCTTGGTGGGGTGGCACAATGTAGGCTTAAGCTACCCTTCAAAAGTAAGCCTACATATTAGGCACTAATTGTGGTAGTGTGTTGTGAACAGAAGAGAAGTGCAGGCAAAGCATTGGAAATTAAGATTCCAAATACATTTTATGAGGAGCTTGTTGATGGAGTACTTCTTCCAGACTGACACAAATAATTGCCACTGCTACATAGATAATCGTGGCTACATTACATAGACGTGTCGGCTACACTTACATGTACAACATATTACAATCATCTACTTTGTCACATATGCGTTATTTGACTTCGAGAACCAACAGTGAAGCACTCTTTCCTCAAATAACAACCTTTCCGCGAAGGGGGTTTTGAACTCGCAGCCACCAATTAGTGATAGCAGTAAGGGAAGCATCTATAACTTTATTTACAATGTAAACGTACATGTTGTTTAACTTGAATGCTGTGAAAGCACATGTCAAATGTTAAGGATGCATCAATGCAATATTAGCACACAACATTTTGTTATAGACCAACAAAACAAAAGTAAACCTTGAATTTGTAGGTTTAAAATATCCCTCTGATGGGCAGGGTTTTTAAGAAATGCCATTGGTTGCTGGATATAAAGTCTAAGATCTTTGATATGAGAAAGAGAGAGAGAGAGAGAGAGAGAGAGAGAGAGAATACTGACAGAGAATAAAACACTAACGTACTCTATGTACCTTTCCACCACAGGGACATAGGAGACCATTTGCATAGTGAATACTGTATGCAGTACATACTGTACATGTAGTATAGCATACAGGTTGCACATTTAGCAGTACAATGCAGCATTTGGGTAACACACTGTGACATTACTATGGTTACAGTGAGAATACTAACACCCGATGTCCGCCATATGCATATGCAGAAATCATCAGTTCACCTACTCTGTGTCTCACAAAGACACGGTGGTGTTTGGATTTTGGATTTTTGGTTCCAAAGGACAGATTGCCACTGGTCTATGCTTCACAGAGTGCCAAGAGTGTACAGCTGTCATCAAGGCAAGGGGTAGCTCCTTTGAAGAATGTCAAATATAAAATATATTTTGATTTGTTTAACACTTTTTTGGTTACTACATGATTCCATATGTGTTATTTCATAGTTTTGTTGCCTTCACTATTATTCTACAATGTAGAAAATAGTAAAAATAATGAAAAACCCTTGAATAAGTAGGCGTGTCCAAACTTTTGACTGGTACTGTACGTTCAGTAATTGATCATGACAGAGCAAATATTACAGATACTGTATGCTATGTCTAGTGTGTCTGAGTACAGTCTGACTACAGTCTGTGTGGAACTGCTGTGGGTGGGTGGAAGGTGATGAGTAAGGTGTTTGTTCAGTATGATTTTGTGTGCGTGTGTGTGTGCGTGCGTGTGTGTGTGTGTGTACAGGGAGCATTCCAATAACCAGAGTGCAGTTGTTATTAGATTGGGAGCCCTGCAAGCTTTATTAAACCTTGGTTCAATCCACAGTAATAGAGAGAGAGAACAACTGCATCTTCTTGAACACACACACACACACACACACGCACACGCACACTTGGGATGCAAGTCTCAAGGTTTATTCGACTCCATATCAGTAGTCTCTCTAAACAGATGGGTTGCCTCTGACAATGTACAAATGTTCTAACGTACACGTCTGTACCTAGACCAAAGTCAGTTTGGCAGAAAGGAAAGGGCAGGGTTGGGACATCCGTCCAGAGCCATATCGGTTTATGTCCTGCTGTAAATATTTCCCGTAGCTAGCTAGATGAAGCTCGCAGAGGATATTTTCAATGAGTGTATTTTGCAAGTGAGTAGATTGCATGTGCCATGACGTTAGCATTACAGGCTCACAACCACTGCCTGGCTGTGGCTAAAATGAGCTATCTGTGTCCGCATTGTGTCTGCTGATGTATCCCCAAACTGGTGATCTGTTGGAGAGTTGTCTGTCTGAAGAGCACCCTTCCACCAAAAAACATTATACTCAAGAAAATCCGACATAAAGCATGATTTGTTATTTGTTAATTCTTTGTTACTTTTACATCTTATTCTTTTTTATTTTTTAACTGCATTGTTGGTTAAGGGCTTGTAAGTAAGCATTTCACTGTAAGGTGAAATAATACCTGTTGTTTTCAGCGCAAGTGAAGCAGAAAATGTGATTTAAGTTGAGTATAGGACTGATATCTCTCATCTTATCACAAGCAGAAGATGAATTGGATGAGGGGATGAGATAGATCAGAGGTGAGGAGAAGTAAAGGGGGATTGAGGAAGGAATGGAGGAGCAGAGTGGACCCCTAAGGCACAGACCAGTGTAGTTGAATAAAGGAGTGAAAGTGAGCGGAGGGACGGATAGTCACGCTTTCCTGAGACTGAGGCTCTGTGTGTGTTTGTGTTTTTCTGTGTGTTTGTTTGTTTCTCTGTGTGTGTGTGTGTGTGTGTGTGTGTGTGTGTGTGTGTGTGTGTGTGTGCTCTCAGGGCTCCTTCAGTTCAGAGAGGGCTGGGGAGTGGTGCAGTCCCTACCTCATCTGTATTCAACACACACACTGTGAGAGAGAGAGAGACAGAGAGAGAGAGAGAGAGAGAGAGAGAGAGAGAGAGAGAGAGAGAGAGAGGAGAGAGAGAGAGAGAGCGTTTGAGTGAATGAGAAGATGATTCAGTCAAGTAAGAAAGAGAGTGTAACACAGTGGAAGCTTTATTTATGAATGACAGAGGAGGCATGTACAGCAAGAGAGCAGGCGGAGAGGTAGAAGGGACAGAAGTAAGAAAGAGGTAGAGAGGTTGGAGATGGGAGTGTGAGAGTAGTGGAGGGGGAGGAAAACTCCAAGTATGACTCAGAGGGAGCCCTTCTCTCTCATCTCCTCTCTTCCCTCCCTCCCAACCTTGAATGGATCTACAAAACTCTTTCGTTTTCATTTTCTCCCTCTATTTCATGTATTATCTTTTCTCTTGTCCATTTCTCCGTTTCTATCGGCCTCCAGGTGAAGACAAAAATAGAGGCCAATTTGGATGCCTAATAACTCGTACCTATCCTTTCTATCTTTCTCTTTTATTCTCACCTCAATACACTCACTAGCTCATGCTATGTGTGTATACCTTCTTGCTGCACAGCGTGGCTGTGGATAAAAACCTGTGAAAAACAGGAACACCTTGATGTTGCCAGGGTTAAAAGAACATCACTAGAGAGGTCTTAGATCATTGACAGTGTCTCTTAATCGCTCATAGACGTCTTTCATTTCAGTGTGTGTGTGTTTGTAGGTGTGCTAACTGCAGTTGATTGATGGTGTTTACTCTGTGATACATGATCAGACCTTAATGAGCTGGACTGTTGCTCCTCGTAAACACTCACAATGACATTGGCTGTCAATAACTGTGTGTGTGTGTGTATGTGTGGTGTGTTTGTGTGCATTCATACAGTAACACACAGCGATACACAGTGCCACAGTAACAGTGTCAGGGCAGGGCTGACAAAGGGAAGGGCCTGAAGTACATATGGAGTCACTGACAGTTTCACTGTGTGCTCCCTGCTACGGCTCACTGTCTGGACATACACCGCCTTCGGAAAGTATTCAGACCCCTTGACTTTTTTCACATTTTGTTAGGTTACAGCCTTAGTGTAACATGTATTCAATCGTTCTCCCCCCTCATCAATCTACACTATACCCCATTATTACAAAGCAAAAACGTTTTTCTATGCTAATTTTTGCAAATTTATATAAAATTTAAAAAACTGATATCACATTTACATAAGTATTCAGACCCTTCACTCAGTACTTTGTTGAATATCCTTTGGCAGCGATTACAGCCCTGAGTCTTCTTGGGTATAACGCTACAAGCTTGGCACACCTGTATTTGGGGAGTTTCTCTCATTCTTCTCTGCAGATCGTTTCAAGTTCTGTCAGGTTGGATGGGGAGTGTTGCTTCACAGCTATTTGCAGGTCTCTCCAGAGATGTTTGATCGAGTTCAAGTCTGGACTCTGACTGGGCCCCTAAAGGACATTCAGAGACCTACCCCCGAAGCCACTCCTGGGTTGTCTTGGCTGTGTGCTTAGGGTCGTTGTCCTGTTGGAAGGTGAACACTCGCCCCAGTCTGAGGTCCAGAATGCGCTGGAGCAGGTTTTCATCAAGGATCTCTCTGTACCTTTCTCCATTCATCTTGCCTCGATCCTGACTAGTCTCCCAGTCCCTGCTGCTGAAAAACATCCCCACAGCATGATGCTGCCACCACAATGCCTTACTGTAGGGATGGTGCCAGGTTTCCTCCAGACGTGACGCTTGGCATTCAATGCCAAAGAGTTCAATCTTGGTTTCATCAGATATAATCTTGTTTCTCATGGTCTAAGAGTCCTTTAGGTGCCTTTTGGCAAACTCCAAGTGGGCTGTCGTGTGCCTTTTACTGAGGAGTGGCTTCCGTCTGGCCACTCTACCATAAAGGCCTGATTGGTGGAGTGCTGCAGAGATACTTGTTCTTCTGGAATGTTCTTCCATCACCACAGAGGAACAGTTGAGCTCTGTCAGAGTAACCATTGGGTTCGTGGTCAACTCCCTGGCCAATGCCCTTCTCCCCCGATTTCTCAGTTTGGCCGGGCAACCAGCCCTAGTAAGTGTCTTGGTGGTTCCAAAATTATTCAATTTAAGAATTTATGGAGGTTACTGTGTTCTTGGGGACCTCCAATGCTGCAGACATTTTTTGGTACCCCAGATCTGTGCCTCAACACAATCCTGTCTCGGACCTCTACGGACAATTCCTCGATCTCAAGGGTTGGATTTTGCTCTGACATGCACTGTCAACTGTGGGACATAATATAGACAGGTATGAGCCTTTCCAAATCATTTCCAACCAATTGCATTTACCACAATCAAGTTGTAGAAACATCTCAAGGATGATCAATGGAAACAGGAAGCACCTGAGCACAATTCGAGTCTCATGGGGTTTGAAAAGGGTTTGAATATTTAAGAAGGTATTTCTGTTTCTTATTTTTTATAAATGTGAAGATTTTCTTTTTCTCTTTGTCATTATGGGGTATTGTGTGTAGATTTCTGAGGATTTTTTGTTGATGATTTAATCCATTTTAGAATAAGGCTGTGACTGTGCCTTTAAACAGCTTGGAAAATTCCAGAAAATTATGTCAGGACTTTATAAGCTTCTGATAGGCTAATTGACATAACTTGAGTCAATTGAAGGTGTACCTGTGGATGTATTTCAAGGCCTACCTTTAAACTCAGTGCCTCTTTGCGTGACATCATGGGAAAATCAAAAGAAATCAGCCAAGACCTCAGAAAAAAAATTGTAGACCCCCACTGGTTCATCCTTGGGAGCAGTTTCCAAACATCTGAAGGTACCACGTTCATCTGTACAAACAATAGTACGGAAGTATGAACACCATGGGACCACGCAGCTGTCACACCGCTCAAGAAGGAGACGCTTCCTGTCTCCTAGAGATGAACGTACTTTGTTGCGAAAAGTGCAAATCAATCCCAGAACAACAGCAAAGGATCTTGTGAAGATGCTGGAGGAAACAGATACACAAGTATCTATATCCACAGTAAAACGTGTCCTATATCGACATAACCTGAATGGCCGCTCAGCAAGGAAGAATACACTGCTCCAAAACCACCATAAAAAAAACAGATTTGCGGTTTGCAATTGCACATGGGGACAAAGATCATACTTTTTGGAGAAATATCCTCTGGTCTGATGAAACAAAAATAGAACTGTTTAGCCATAATGACCATCGTTATGTTTGAGAAAAAGGGGGAGGCTTGCAAGCCGAAGAACACCATCCCAACCGTGAAGCACGGGGGTGGCAGCATCATGTTGTGGGGGTGTTTTGCTGCAGGAGGGACTGGTGCACTTCACAAAATGGTTGGCACCATGAGGCAGGAGAATTATGTCGATAAATTGAAGCAACATCTCAAGACATGTCACGTCCTGACCATAGAAAGTCTTTATTTTCTATTTTGGAGTAGGTCAGGGCGTGACTGGGGGGGTGTTCTAGTTTATTATTTCTATGTGTAGTCTAGTTTTTGTATTTCTATGTTGGCCTGGTATGGTTCCCAATCAGAGGCAGCTGTCTATCGTTGTCTCTGATTGGGGATCATATTTAGGTAGCCTTTTCCCACCTGTTGTTTGTGGGATCTTGTTTTTGTATTGGTGCTTTTGAGCCCTACAAGGCTGTATGTTCGTTTATTTGTTTCTCTTTATTGTTTTTGTTGCTGGTTCACATTCAAATAAATGATGATGAACCCAAATCACGCTGCGTCTTGGTCTACCCATTTCGGCGATTGTTACAAGACATCAATCAGGAAGTTAAAGCTTGGTCGCAAATAGGTCTTCCAAATGGACAATGACCCCCCCCCCCCCACCCCCGATTCCAATGTTGTGGCAAAATGGCTTAAGGAAAAAAAGTTAAGTCAAGGTATTGAAGTGGCCATCACAAAGCCCTGACTTCAATCCTATAGAAAATGTGTGGGCAGAACTCAAAAAGTGTGTGCGAGCAAGGAAGCCTACAAACCTGACTCAGTTAGACCAGCTCTGTCAGGAGGAATGGGCCAAAATTCACCCAATTTATTGTGGGGAAGCTTGTGGAAGGCTACCCGAAACGTTTGATCCAAGTTAAACAATTTAAAGGCAATGCTACCAGATACTAATTGAGTATATGTAAACTTCTGACCCACTGGGAATGTGATGAAAGAAATAAAAGCTGAAGTAAACCATTCTCTCTACTATTATTCTGACATTTCACGTTCTTAAAATAAAGTGGTGATCCTGACTGACCTAAGACAGCACATTTTTTACTAGGATTAAATGTCAGGAATTGTGAAAATCTGAGTATATATGTATTTGGCTAAAGTGTATGTAAACTTCCAACTTCAACTGTATATATTTCTTATTTCCATTATTTTACTTTTAGATTTGTGTGTATTGTTGTGAATTGTTAGATATTACTGCACTGTTGGAGCTAGGAACACAAGTATTTCATTACACCCGCAATAACATCTGCTAAATATGTGTATGTGACCAATGAAATTGTATTTGACACACACACACACACACACACACACACACACACACACACACACACACACACACACACAGACACACAGACACACAGACACACAGACACACATACATATTCACGTTTCAAATCAAATTATATTTTTCACATGAGCCGAATACAACAGGTGTAGACCTTACAGTGAAATGCTTACAGACATATGTACACACACACACACACACACGCACACACGCACACACGCACACATACATACGCACACACAGTACGTAATGGCTATAGAATAATCCTGTCAGGAATGTCAGGGTGCTTACACTTCTGTTCCTGATGTAATGTTCATCTTGATTTATACTGATTTGCTTTGCGTGTGTATGTGTGTGTGTGTGTGTGTGTGTGTGTGTGTGTGTGTGTGTGTGTGTGTGTGTGTGTGTGTGTGTGTGTGTGCGATAGAGGGACAGATGGTGTGGTCAGCAGGGTGCAGGTGTATGTGGGCGGGTTTTTGCTACCTACTGCGTCTCTGATTGGACAGAGAGAGGTCAGCTGTAACACTCTCGTCCTTCCCCCAGGCCACTGACCCAACCCGATATCAACGCGCACACACACATGAGTCTTAATACTGTCTTAATAAACTTTATCCCCAAAGGTCACTATTAACTCGCACCCAGTGACTTTCTTTTTTTTCTCACAAATTCCCGATCCCTATTGCCTACCACCCCCTTCTCAGGTATCATAATGTAGGCTGAAATAATTCCTATTTTACAACTGTGTTAGAGAGGGAGTGTGAACTGTGTAGCCGTCACGCACTGTGTATGTGATAGGTGAGTCATTCCATGTCATTTCAGCAAGCCATGACACCCACTATCTCAGATGTTTCTGAAAAATGTTTCTGTAGTTAGAAACAGATAAGATTAGCATTCCTGCGACATTATTTTGTCTAAGTATAATTTCATCCCTGAGAAATTAAGCTAATTGGTTATACTCAAATTTACCTTTTTCTAACAATGAGTAAGACAAAGAAATGATCAAAAGCCACCCACGAACCCGTATACAATATCAGTTCTCTATGTCTGACAAGTAGGATGGAGCTGCGGCTTGGAGTATTGTTTCTTCATCCTATGTAATGCATTCTCAGTGAATTTGGCAATGTTTTTTATTCCCTGTTCAGAGAAATGTGTTATTGAAGTTATTAGGTGTATGTCCCATCATATGTCCCATCATCCATACATATTACCAGGTTCTGACCACTAGATTCCTCATGTCTAACTCATTGGTACTATATTTATTGAATATGATACAATTCCTATAAATTAAAATGGCCAATTTGGATGCAATCAATTAGCTTACTTTCTCAGAGATTAAATTATATTTCAAAAACATAATGTTGCAGGAATGCTTTCAGAACAATCCGATACGGTGGTTGTCAAAACCCAGGTTTCAGATGAAAAACACACACACACACATAAAATATATAAACTGCAATGGGCTACATTTTTTTGAAAATACACTACCCACTACAATCTGAATGCATTCTGGCCATTCAATCTCCCAAAAACAACATTGTCAAAAAAAGCGTAGGTATAAGTAACCTTTGAGGTTATACAATTCAAATTACATTCCAGAGAAGGATCATTTTGTGCTTTTTGTCAGTTTTTTTAAATGTTAGGATCTAACTTATACATTTGCTTTTATAATTCATGAAAATTGAGTATTTCATTTTAAAGGACAACAATATGCCACATCTGTGTTGTGTTAGTGTGATCAGCACCTGCTGCTTAGTTACGGACATATGCATTCTGGTCTCAGAAACAGTTACATCTGTGTCTTCAAAATTGGAATATAACGCTGTGTGTGTGAGTGTCTGTCTGCTGCATTCCAATGATCTATTGTGCTTATCTGAGAGCCCATTACAGCACTCAGTTCTAGGCTAACAACACAGCCCTGAGCCACGAAGGGTCCAGGTTTACCAAGTATTAGCCCTGAGCCACGAAGGGTCCAGGTTTACCAAGTATTAGCCCTGAGCCACGAAGGGTCCAGGTTTACCAAGCATTAGCACCAGTGGAAGGTTTGTGCCTGGTCTTGTATAACTACAGTAATGGTTGAATCACCCTGCAATCCCCTTGAGATCATTAGTAATGCCTGTCTTTGGACCATGTATGTATGTCTACTGGCTTGTGTGCTTGCATGTGAATGTATGTCTGTCTACTGGCTTGTGTGCTTGCATGTGAATGTATGTCTGTCTACTGGCTTGTGTGCTTGCATGTGAATGTATGTCTGTCTACTGGCTTGTGTGCTTGCATGTGAATGTATGTCTGTCTACTGGCTTGTGTGCTTGCATGTGAATGTATATGTGCGTGTGTTCGTGCACGCGCTCCAGGTATCCGCCACTGGCCACAGCAGTGTTAATATTCCACACACACTGGGCGCGGCCTGAGACCATTAATCATGTTTGTGAATGTCTAATCTCAATGTTATTTGGTCGGTTTCATTTTCCCGGCTGTCTAGAAGATTTACAATGGTGTGCAGAGGAGAGGTGTATGTGTGTGTGTGTGTGTGTGTGTGTGGGTGTGTCAGTGCGTTTGTTTTAGGTAGAATAGCCTGTAATGTAATGGGTTATGTTGCTGGATGTACTTTGTGTGTTTAGTTGTTGTGTGTATGTTAAGACTGTGTGTGTTAGAGTGCATGTGTTTGTGTATGTGTGAGTGTGAGTGTGTGAGTGGTCTAGTGGCTTGACCAGGTTACAGGGGAAGCGTCTCTGTCCGTTTCCATGATGACAACAAGTGGCCTATCGAGATGTATCCATCATGGTGATGCTATCTGATTATAGAGAGGTAGAGGGAAAGGAAGGCCCCTGGGGGATTGTCAACTCTAACATATCCCCCCCACACACACATCAGATGACCAT
This sequence comes from Oncorhynchus nerka, assembly GCF_034236695.1. Classification (NCBI taxonomy): domain Eukaryota; kingdom Metazoa; phylum Chordata; class Actinopteri; order Salmoniformes; family Salmonidae; genus Oncorhynchus; species Oncorhynchus nerka. The sequence continues at coordinate 31,980,496 of NC_088404.1, forward strand.
ATATCAGATGACTGTCTGCTGGGTTTGTGGTCCAACAGTGGTCACAGAGAGTCTTGGGGTGTCTGTGGAGGTACAATCACATATATGGATACTACAATAGACTATCTATGCATCTGTGGGCTATTTCCACTATCTTTCTGTAGACTAAACTACAGACGAGAAGAGAAGGAATATAATTTACCTTGCTCTTCTTCATCGGATTGGGAGTCAGCTACACAGCATTTTGAGTAGAGGAAAGATATATTACATGTGAAAGACATCGAAAGCGACAAAAATAGATTTGGTGGAACTATGCACATACTACAGTGAAAGATGTACAAAGCTCGTTATGTACTTAAACAGAGTCAAAACTACAACAGGCCCTTATACCAACTACTACACAGTGCTAACCATGACTATACCCTCTGCCACTACGCCTAAACACTAAGCACCAGTTTCCAGGATTGATCAAGACATTTAAATTGTTTTTTAGTCCAGGACAAAGCTTAATCTGTGTCTGGGAAACCATCTCTTAAGAGTTTCTATTATACATTAAAAATGCCTGGAGGCTGTAGAGTTGCACAGCTGTGTTTACCTTCTGATCCCTGAGAAACACCATTCTCTACAGGACAGAGAGTACGACAAGACCATGTTAATCCATACTATATTGTTTTATTACAGCCCTGGTTTAAAGGCTACAAAACCACTTCACAGCTCACCCGACATACCAAACAACTAACAGGGTTAGCCTAGCCAATGCTAATCCTCAGGGGGAAGGCTAGCTAGCTATGCTACCAAACACACAGTGGGCTATGAGAGGAGAGTTATCATGCAGGCCTGTTGGTTTTACCCAATCTCAGGGCCTCATACAGGTGTTCCTCTGTTGTCACAGGATAAAGGGATGAGAGAGTGACAAGAGAAGAATAGGGGGGATGATGAAAGGGAGGAGAGATGTGAGTGAGTAAATGGAGGTTCAACAACAAAGTAAGTCAGGGACACCACTCTACAAAACCAGGCACTTGAAATAACAGCTGTAACAGATAAAGCTGGTTAAAGTAGGTCATTGATGTTTAAAGTGAATAGTACTCTTACACTGTAAAAGGTAGAAGACAACCTTCTTTATTCTTACTAAGGGGGTGGGGGAGAGTATCCCTATCCTTCCATGGAATACCTTCACACTGAAACTGAACATGTGCTCTGGCATCTGCCAACCTTTCTCCCCAGGAATATAGCACGGTAGATAAGCTTCCTGTCTTTCCCCCTCCTCTTTTCTCATCCTCTCTTTCCCCAGTGTAAATGAGGCCTGTAACTATTAGCAACTCATCCATTCATGAATGCAGATGAGACGGAATGTATTATGAATCAAAGTGGAGACCATCCATCCACAGGGCCTCGGGTCACAACACCCCTCTATGCACTGTGAGGTGGACTGGTCACTACGGGTTAGCAGCAACAAGACCAGGTAGAGACTAGCAAAACTGAAGAGTGAAAAAAAGATTTTTGCCTTCTAATTGGCATTCGATACAGCTTATATCCATGAACTAGAGTGGAAAGAACTACTGGGTGGGCCAGTCTGCTATGTGGGTGGGCCTATGCCCCCCCCAGGCCCACATATGGCTGCGCTGTTGTCCAGTCAATCTATAGATTAGGGCCAAATGTATTTACATTTATTGAATTCCTTATATGAACTGTAACTATATATTTTTTCAGTATACATGGAATCAAAAAGGGGTCTCCTTGGAACCAAAAGGGTTCTCCTTGGAACCAAAAGGGTTCTCCTTGGAACCAAAAGGGTTCTCCTTGGAACCAAAAGGGTTCTCCTATGGCGACAGCCGAAAAACGCTGTCGGAACCCTTTTTTCTAAGAGTATACAGTTAGAGCCATGCTGGTCATTATTATGCAACCCTGCCAGATGGCTCAGTTGGCTGGAGCGCGGTGCGTCAACTCCAAGGTTCAATTCCAGCCTGATCCAAATGTACTGACTGTAACAGTTGAGAGCATATGCTACACACAGTGTCATGTATTGTCATTCAAATTCACACAGACTGGTGTGTAACAGCACTGGTGACTTCATTCTCAATACAATGTACAGTATGATTTATCAGGTTTGTGGCCATGTGAATAACCTTGAACAAAGCATAAAATTAGCAAAAAGGTGAATGCATTTAATTGTGTATGTGTGTTCAACAGAGATGGAAAGTTCTGTGGGTGGGAGAAGGGATTTACTCATCATGTCATTATTATCAGACTGGGTCCCTGAGTTCCTCTATTCATAGTACTCACCACACTGTGTTGTTTTCCACATCTGCAGTTTGTATCAACATCAAACACACAGTCTAGGGGCGGGAGTGTCTCATACCAGGATATGGGGTACAGAGGAAAGTGGTATCTGTGGTTGTGGGTGTGTGTCTAAGAGACTGTAGGAGAGTAAAAGCAGTCAACACATTTCACCATGTAGGGATGTGTAGAAGAGTGACTACGTTGCACACGGAAGAAGAATCACTCTGAGGAGGGAGTACGAGGTAGGTGTATGCTCTTGCCCAAACTGTATTCAGCCCCTAACCCCTACCCCGTCTGTACTTGTGGATATCTGGAAGGCTTTGATAGATGTAAATTACATCACACTGCTTGCTTGGTGAGCACTGCTTCCTCCAATTCAGCTCATACTGAGACTCAAACCCAGGAACTCTGCCTCGCCAACACATATGACCGCCCTCCTGAAGAGTCTTACCCAGGTAGTGTAAGTGGGGGAGGAGGTAGTGTAAGTGGAGACACTTCAGGCTGAGGAGTGAGTTTCACAGATCCTCATCTGCTACATAAGCAATATGGTGACAAAATCCAGCAGAGCTATTACAATATTGGTTACACCTATCAAATCCTATCAAATCCTATCAAATGTGCATATGGGTTAAGGGCTAGGCGTCAGTTTAGGATTGGGCAATAGAGGCCATGCACTGAAAGGCAGCAACTTATGTAGAATACACACACACCGACTGTACACACACACACTCCCTCCTCAACCAACAACCAAACACTACAGTTGTCTGGGGAACGAGAGGTGTGGGTTTGGATATAGAGGAGATTGGGAGAGAGAGAGACGGGGTGACAGTAATGTTGGAAAATGTTGTGTCGTTTTACCTTCTATGTCATTAGAGTCATAGTCTGGAGTGAGGCATGGATGGAGAAGAGAACACACAGACACCATGACTACAGCACCATTAGGATTAGGAGCTGCAGAATACATAGACAGCCATGACAACGCTGATGAAGAAAGACTGACTTTAAAAGCACTTCAGATGCATTAGATAACAAATGTACCGCTCTCCAGTGGTGAAGTGACATTACAGAGGCATGAACAGAATGAGAGCAGTGGAGTGACCATGTCATGTAAAGTATAATGTTATCCATGTCATGTAAGTATAGTGTATGGATGACCCGTCCTGCTAGCGCTGTAGTACCTCTACTGTTAAACACAGCTTCTGTCACATTCATTTACCTACATACACCTGTGACAAGAGTAGTGGAAGTGGTTTGGTGAACCACGCTCGTGTGATGTCTGACCTTGCCTAAGACTAGAGACTAGAGCCAGACTTAATCAGCATATAGATTTCCACATTATTTTATAGAAATAATAAAAGTTTGTGTTCCCAATGCAACAGTAAGATTTGTTGGTTTCTTAAATGAGATATGTCTGTTTAATCATTCTAAATTCCTTCCTACATCTGAGACCCTTAGAGTTGAATAAAAACACATGTGAAAAGTGGTTATACCAGGAAATGACAGGTCCTTATAACCACTTTATGAACAGTCATAGTGTACTAACCTTTCACTCTCTCTCCACGGTTCAGCTGGATCTCTCCCTCGCCCTGTGGCGTGTACGGTTTGACCACGATGAAGGTACGTCCCGGTACGGCGCTGTAGAGTTTCCGCTTGGGCCCGCTGGCACCGGCAATGGCAGGAGGGGTGTGGGTGGGGGGACTGGGGTCCCGTTGCACCGTACCCGGGCTGTAAACAAACACATAGGTTACCGTGGTAATGCCAGGCAGCTGGTAGCCGAAACCGGTGGTTACCGACATGGTCGGTCGCCTAACGGTTGTCACAGTGACCGGTTGTAAGATAAGTCTGTCCGAGTGGTCAACAGTCAACGGTCCCAAAGCAAACCTTGAGGGAAAGTCATGGGATGAGAGGTCACGCCTCCTCCCCTCCTTCTCTAAATCCTTCTCTCTGTTGTTCTTCCTCTTATTCCGTTACAGCAAACAAAATCCCCCTGTCCCCCTCCCTCCACCCCTCTTCTCCTCTCCTCTCGGTTCTCTCCGAGGCAGGAGAAGTAGTGTTAATGGTTAACAGTAACGGAATCGTTCCCGTCTCTGTCGCTCAGATCCTTCTGGCAGTCCCCTTGGGTCACACATATCCTGAGCTCCCGCTCTGACCGAATAGCCCTCCAGAGAGGGGAAGAGATCCCTGCGTCTTTACAGCCTCCAGTGCTCCAGGCTGAGTTACAGATCCCACCTACTCCCCTGGCTCTGGAGGTCTAGGTCCTGCCGTGGAGGAGAGGGAGAGAGGCTGGCTCTGCTCCCCGACCAAGACTCCTTCTCCTGGGAGTCCCTCTCCACTCCCCTCCACCCCTCACACACACGTGCCCGCTCACACACACTCACACAAGCATACACACTGGCGCCGACGCTGCTGCTAACCCTGCTGCTGCTACCACTACTGCACTTGGCATCTCCCCTCCCCTCTGACGGCTCACACACACTCACACAGCTCTCTCCGAGCATTCTACCCAACACACAAGCAGGCTGCCCCCTCCGCTACTGCGAACACTATACCTCCACTAGAACAACATACGCTAGCAACAGCTTGTCGCGAACACAGTGTGCCGACATACACACACACACGCCCCACAGCACCATTGATCTCCTCCCGCCTGTCTGCCTGTGTGTGTGCATGCGCCACTGCTCCCCGGGGCAGGTTGATGTGTGATGGGGGGAGGGGGGGGTTGTTGCTGGCTTAATTGTTGCTGGCAATCTACCTCCTCTTGAATCGCCTTGAAACACCTTTTCTCTCTCCCCCTTTCTGCCCCATCTCTCTGTCTCTCTCTCTCTACCTTCCCTCCATCTCTCTGTCTCTCTCTCTCTATCTTCTCTCTGTCTCTCTCTCTCTACCTTCCCTCCATCTCTCTGTCTCTCTCTCTCTACCTTCCCTCCATCTCTCTGTCTCTCTCTCTCTACCTTCCCTCCATCTCTCTGTCTCTCTCTCTCTACCTTCCCTCCATTTCTCTGTCTCTCTCTCTACCTTCCCTCCATCTCTCTGTCTCTCTCTCTCTACCTTCCCTCCATCTCTCTGTCTCTCTCTCTCTACCTTCCCTCCATCTCTCTGTCTCTCTCTCTACCTTCCCTCCATTTCTCTGTCTCTCTCTCTACCTTCCCTCCATCTCTCTGTCTCTCTCTCTCTACCTTCCCTCCATCTCTCTGTCTCTCTCTCTCTACCTTCCCTCCATCTCTCTGTCTCTCTCTCTCTACCTTCCCTCCATCTCTCTGTCTCTCTCTCTCTACCTTCCCTCCATTTCTCTGTCTCTCTCTCTCTACCTTCCCTCCATCTCTCTGTCTCTCTCTCTCTACCTTCCCTCCATCTCTCTGTCTCTCTCTACCTTCCCTCCATTTCTCTGAGGGAGGTGTCTGGTGAATTCTAATAGAGCTGAAGCAGAGGTTCTCCTGGTATTCATTCATCACTACTGCTGCAGCTGTGTGTGTGAGTGTGTGCGTGTGTGTGTGTGTGTGTGCGTGCGTGCGTGCGTGCGTGTGTGTGTGTGTATGCGTACATGTGAGCTCCACCCTGTATCATACTGCTGCCTGTTTGTCTGTGTCCTCAACACTCACCCTCCCATCCTTCTTACAGCTGCTTTTCTCCACTCTCCCCCCTTCTCTCTGCTTTATCTTTGGTCTTGCAAAATCATGGATACAGTGATTCATGAATCAATCTGTTTTTATCTTGCATCTGTGTGCTTATGTGTGTTTGTCTGTGTGACTTTGTTTACATATGTGTGTACATTGTGGGTATCATGTGATATGTGTCTGTGTGAAAACTCCTCACTCTATATCTACCCCTCCCCTCTCCCTTTCTGTCTTTCCCTTCTTCCTGTCTCTCCCTTTCTGTCTCTGTGTCGTATCAATCACTCGTAACCCTTTATTCATTCATTCTCCTCTCTCCATCTTTCCCGCTTCCTCGCCTCTCTCCCCTTTTCTCTCCCTCTCTCTCTCCCTCTACCCTTCTCACTCTCCTTCGAGGCAGCGGCTTGCTGACGGTTTTCCAATTACCTCGGGACTGAGCGGAGGGAGAGGAGGAGAGAGGAGAGGAGGAGGAGAGGGAGAGAGAGAGAGAGAGAGAGAGAGAGAGAGAGAGAGAGAGAGAGAGTGGAGAGGCTGAGGTGGCTGCCTGCCGCATGTTAATGACTGAGCCCAGGACACTCCACCCTCCGCACACTGAATACAACACAGAGTAAAATGGAGTGGGGGAGGCAGAGAGGGAGGGAAGGAGGGAGGGCAGGGCAGAGAGATGGAGGGAGGGAAGGAGGGAGGGCAGGGCAGAGAGGGAGGGAGGGAGGGAGGGAGGGAGGGAGGGAGGGAGGGAGGGAGGGAGGAAGGAAGGAAGGAAGGGAGGAAGGAAGGAAGGAAGGAAGGAAGGAAGGAAGGAAGGAAGGAAGGAAGGAAGGAAGGAAGGAAGGAAGGAAGGAAGGAAGGAAGGAAGGAAGGAAGGAAGGAAGGAAGGAAGGAAGGAAGGAAGGAAGGAAGGCAGGCAGGGCAGGGCAGGGCAGGGCAGAGAGATGGAGGGAGAAAAGAGGAGAGAGACAGGTTGGGGATAATGGGAGGAAGAGCGAGGGAAAGGAGAGAGATGAAAGAAGAAGCTAAAGTGGGCAGGAGAGACAGGGGTACAGGCAGAATAAGATAAAGAGAGGGATGAGGCTAAAAGAGGACAGAATGGACCGGGTAAACAAGGAAATAGAACTTGGCTTCCACACCTAATTAAGCCAGTAGCTAAACGGATGTGCATTCACATTCATTTATTACAGGCTATTCAACTACATCGCTAAATGCTGCTGCAAGCTGGTCTGGACCATCCATGTTATACAAAAATACACACACACAAATAAAATAACATTTTGTTTGTCACATGCTTCGTAAACAACAGGTGTAGACTAACATTGAAATGTTTACTTACCCTCACACTCAAACTGGGGGTTGGAACTGAAATTCTTTTCCAATCATTTAGTTCTGAACAGAACCACTATTTCTTCCTTCTGTTCCAGCAAAATAAAGTTCTGAACCGGTTTGAACCCAACAAAAAGTATTGGTTTATATGGTTATTTTCTGCGCGACATGAAATGACTTCACCAATCAGTGCAGATAGAGCAGCTTGCTATGGAGTGGGTAAGCGATTTCATCTGTATAGACAAGTCATTAAGAGCAAATAGTCTTTTGCTGTAACAGCATGGTTTAAACATAAAGAAAGACAAACACACACTGTGCTGCCAGAGACAGTGTAGGGCGTCAGGTGCAACTAACATTTTGCGGCTGAGGAAAGAGCAAGAGAGGATGGAGGATGAAGCTTGCCTTGACGCACTGGGCATGCTGTTATGACATACATTATCTGAATTAGGCCCACAGAATTATACCTACGGAGGAGCGGCTTCTATCTTGGAACTTTGAATGTTTTTGAATTTCCGAGTTGGTTTAATGTTGGACCAGAGCTAGCTAGCTAACAAGCTTGTATGTGCAGATAAAAACACGTCTTTACCTTTTTGTAGTTAAGAAATCCAATGAGAAACATGATAACTATAGTATCATTAACTACCATTGAAAAAGTGAATCCATTCTTTTAAACATCTCTCCCTAATTTCTGAATCATGCTTGTAACGTCTTCAGTAGGCTACAGTAACCTAGGCTTCAAAGGGGAGGGGCAGGTATCCTACAAACAGATGGAAAAGATGCAGGCAGACACTGGAATATGTTTCTGAGTGCTTTGCAAATGCACTTTATTGCTATTTTTGTGGACCAGAAAAAATGCCTGGAACGTAAAATAACGCTATTAATCGGTTTCCATGCTTTTAAAATAACAATTCTGTTCTGGAACAGTATAGATTACTTTTGTTTCCGGGTTGGGTTCTGTTCCTCAAGTCATTTTGTTATTTTCCGGTTTTCTCTTCTGTTCCCTGAACCGGTTCCAACCCTTGACACTTTGTCGCATGCACGCACGCACACACAAACAAACAAGCCCCCCCCACACACACACACACACACACACACACACACACACAGAGAGAGAGAAACTCACACATACACACAAAGAAACACACAGAGAAACTCACACATACACACAGAGAAACAGAGAATCACACACATACACACAGAGAAACTCACACATACACACAGAGAAACACACACAAACACACAGAGAAATTCACACATACACACAGAGAAACACACACATACACACAGAGCTGTAATGGTACGTATGATGGTCTGACCTCTGTGGTGGCAGATCCCCTGATTGTTCCTTGCAGCTGGGCTGGAGTATGTGGGGGTTGCTGCTGGTGGTGTTTGTGTGTGTGTGTGTGTTTGTATGTGTGTGTGTTGGTCCCTGTAGACTCTAGATTGATCTCCAACTGTCCTCCCCTTTAATGGCCTGTGTTTACACTGCCACAACGGCACACCTATCAGTGTGTGTGTGTGTGTGTGTGTGTGTGCGTGTGTGTGTGTGTGTGTGTGTGTGTGTGTGTGTGTGTGTGTGTGTGTGTGTGTGTGTGTGTGTGTGTGTGTGTGTGTATAGGAAGGGGTGGACATGCAGGAACAACACTATTGATCTAAATTAACTGCAGGATGAATGACTAGAGCTTTAACCACCGTTTAGACACATTTATAAATACATTACTGCAAAACATACCTTCAGACACACCGTTTAAATAAAGCAAAAATGAACAACTACAAGGCTCTCAGCCATTTCTCTGTCCCTCCCTCACTCCCGACTTTGTTCCAACTCTCTTTCCTTCCCATCTCTTCCTTTTTCATAGAACACTGCTTCTGTAACTGTGGTAACTGTCGACACAGAAGGAGATAATACATCTGGTGAACTTGAAGTTTGTTCTAAACACGCACACACACACGGACACAAACGCATGGACACACACGCACGGACACACACGCACGGACACACACGCACACACACACACAGGCGTGCGCGCACAATCACCCTTCTCATGCAAATGGCCCTCACACAAATAGGTTTCCCTCCATAAGGTGGGTTCATCCCATTATAAAATACAATCATAAGTATCATCATACTCTGCATCCTAATGACCAGCTCTTTCTCTCCATCTTTTTCTCTGCATAGCTGCACCTGAACAAAGATATTATACCACTGTTTTCTCTCTATCTCAGCACCTCTCTCTTCCTCATCACTGCATCCATGTGAATAGCCATGGTTATGACATTGTGTGGTAATCTATTGGTAAAAGAGAACATTCGAGTTGTGTTCAGGAGATCATAGTGTCTGTGGAAGCAGCTAGCTGCGGACGCTAAGCAGACACAACAACTCTAAGGCACATTGACACTGACTAAACCCCAAACAGATGGATCAATACCTCATCCAAACATCTACCTCAGATTAAAATGGAGAAATAAAAAACAAATACGGCCATAACTATTACATCATATCAGATATCCACATTGACTATGTTATTTATACCAACTAGCTCTAACAGTCTCACATCAGAATTAGACGTTCATCCATGTTTCTCAAATATTAAATGCAGAAGTTGTTGCAAACGTCAAGTTTCGAAGTGTTTAAGGTTAACTTTAGGCATTAACCCAGAATGGTTAACATTTACATTACATTTAAGTCATTTAGCAGACGCTCTTATCCAGAGCGACTTACAAATTGGTGCGTTCACCTTAAGACATCCAGTGGAACAGCCACTTTACAATAGTGCATCTAAATCTTTTAAGGGGGTGAGAAGGATTACTTTATCCTATCCTAGGTATTCCTGAAAGAGGTGGGGTTTCAGGTGTCTCCGGAAGGTGGTGATTGACTCCGCTGTCCTGGCGTCGTGAGGGAGTTTGTTCCACCATTGGGGGCCAGAGCAGCGAACAGTTTTGACTGGGCTGCGGGAACTGTACTTCCTCAGTGGTAGGGAGGCGAGCAGGCCAGAGGTGGATGAACGCAGTGCCCTTGTTTGGGTGTAGGGCCTGATCAGAGCCTGGAGGTACTGAGGTGCCGTTCCCCTCACAGCTCCGTAGGCAAGCACCATGGTCTTGTAGCGGATGCGAGCTTCAACTGGAAGCCAGTGGAGAGAGCGGAGGAGCGGGGTGACGTGAGAGAACTTGGGAAGGTTGAACACCAGACGGGCTGCGGCGTTCTGGGTGAGTTGTAGGGGTTTAATGGCACAGGCAGGGAGCCCAGCCAACAGCGAGTTGCAGTAATCCAGACGGGAGATGACAAGTGCCTGGATTAGGACCTGCGCTGCTTCCTGTGTGAGGCAGGGTCGTACTCTGCGGATGTTGTAGAGCATGAACCTACAAGAACGGGCCACCGCCTTGATGTTAGTTGAGAACGACAGGGTAAGGGTTAAGGTAAGGGTTAAGGTTTGGGATAGGCTGAAAACTAAAACCTCAAAAACAACTTTCTATCCTGGATTCTAACATGCAAACTTTGTCACCAGAGGCAGATGCCTACATCCCTCCGCCATCCCTGTCCACAATGCCCTAGCAAAACCAAAACTTACTTGAAGGCAACAGTGCTCACTGTTGCCCCTAGTGGCAGGTTTCCATGTCATCTCCCGACATCCTCAGACACGGATGGACATCGTATACTGACTTGTATCATGGGTGACCTGGCTGTACAAATAACTGTATGTACAACATATTTTGCTAACACTTTTTTTTAACCCTCTTTTATAATAAGGTTGACATTACAGATGTTATAAACAGTGACAACATCTTAGGATGACTGACAGTAGTGTTATATGATACAGTGTCACGCTCACCAAATGAAGATAAAGTTGTTTGTGTTTTAATGTATGTACAACATAGATCTGTATCATCGCTGATTTATCTAAACCACTGAAATACAGCAGCCATTGATTATACAGGACTAAATGTCCTCCTACATCTTATCTCACTAATGTGTGTGTGTGTGTGTGTGTGTGTGTGTGTGTGTGTGTGTGTGTGTGTGTGTGTGTGTGTGCGCGTGCATCCAAACTGTGTCCCAAAGCGAAGGGATTAGCAGCCAAACGGCTCAATGCTGGCTGAACTGTGTCGCCTTTTGATGATGCAGACTATGATGCGTTCGGATCGATTCCGCCATGTCCTCCTTTAATGTGGATTCTCTAAGCTGGACTCAAGAGATTCTCTCTCTTTCTTCCCCTCTCTCTCTCTTTCCCTTTCTCTCTCACACACTTTCTCTCTATCCTGCTTTCGCTCTCTATTTCTTTCTCTCAGCCTTTTGGCAGCAGTAAGAAACCATGGATAATTTCACTCCAACAGCCCCTAGTGTGACTAATACAGGGAGAACGAGGGATGAGAGAGAGAAGAGAGGGAGATAGATAGAGACAGAGGAGGGGGAGGAGAAAGAGGGAGGACAGGAAGTGACAGTGGATAAGGGATGAAAGAGAGGATGTGAGAAAGAGAGGGAAAGGTAAAAGAAAAGGTGAGAAAGAGATGGACAGAAAATGAATAGGGGACAGATGCAGAAAGCCTAGGGAAACAGGAAAGGGGCCTATTACCTTACCAACCTCCAAGGAAATCATTGGTGTCATCTTGGTTTTCAATGGTATCGATAACTCACTCACATTGTGACATCCACCCTTTATATGTATCTAAATTCCAACCATTTCACCATTCCCAGATGCCCCCTGGCAACAGTGTTGGACTCCTTACAGCACCGCCCACTCTGGTGTGAGAGGAAGTGATGGCATGTTCCACAGGAAGTCGTTGTGTTGGCCGTAGGGGCGGGCCACTGCCGGCCAAACTAATTTCACACTTCCCTGGTACCCAGAATGCCCCTGGAGTTATCACCGGGCGGACAGACGGTCACAGAGCGAAAGATGGAGAGAGAGAGATGGAAAGATGGCGCAGGGAGGGGGACTGAGAGAGAGAGACCAGTAGTAGCCAACAAGAGGGAGGGAAAGGAGTAGTGAAGGAAGGAAAGAAGAAGGGAGGGAAACAAGGAAGGAGGGGTGAAGATTAGGTATAAACGTATAGCTAATGTTTTCCTTGTCATTTGAGGACCGTCTCTCTCTCCCTCAGATGTCCTCAGGCCTTTACTGTTGTGTCAATAACATCAGTAATTTCCAGACCTGTCACTTCTTACACAGATAAACATGACTAATTACAGCAAAAGAATAACAGAAAAGAACAGACAGGCATCTAGGACAGGACACATCAGGGAAATGACCTCTACCTCCCTCTATCTGCGCCTTTCTTTATCCCTCCATCTGTACCTCCCTCAGTCTAACTACTACTGATACGGGAGTCTCAGTAAGCATATTATATGCACTGAAAATTAAGGTCTTACTATACCTCTTTGTGCAGACAAGTACATTCAAATACAGGCAAGCTACACTACCTCTACCAACAGGGTGTCAAGTTCAACACACTGGTGCTGCTTTACTACTGTGGCCTTCTTGAGACAAAGGGAAGGGTGGGACGAAGAGAGAGAGAGAGAGAGAGCGAGCGAGCGAGAGATAGAGGTCTGATTAGCAGCATGTGTGATGGATGGAGTGAAGTGACAGTAGGGTATTACAAATAGAGAGAGGGCTATAGTCATGTCTGTAATGCAATTCCCATGTCAGACATCAAACTGCTGCCGCTTCTGGAGAATAAGGGCACGCACGCACGCACGCACGCACGCACACACACACACACACACGCACACACACACACACACACACGCACACACACTTGCAGAAACGAATACACACATACAGTGTTCTATAGGAGAAGCATAAAGCTATGTGTTAATCATGTACTGAGTCAGTACAACTGACACATGATCACAATAAAATGGTTAGGAACCTCAGCATTAGTAATCTGCTCAATTTATCCCATACTGGAGAGACAATGACAAGGAGAAGAGAGGAGGAGATTTCCTTTCAGATCAGACCCAGAACTGTTCATTGTCCCCCAAGGAGCAGTATATTAAATATATGATTGATTGTCTGTCTCACCTGAGCCGTCCTCGAGGGACATGTCCTAGAGGGTGTCCGTGTGTCTTCCTGATGCCCTGATCGCCCTCATGCAGATGACTGTGTAGCGAGGGAGAGCGGGAGTGGGAGGAGCGAGAGCTGCCTGTGCTCTGGAGACTGCTGTCTGGCATCTCTCCATGACGAGTCTGGAATATAACACACACACACAGTCTGTTACACACACATTCCATAAATCTTTGTCACAAAACACACAGAAAGGCAAACACACACACACTCTGTCTCTGTCTCTTTCTCTCTCTCTCTGTCTCTCACCTCCCCCAGGCTGGCATGTTGTTGGTGTTGTCCCAGTGCAGGGAGGCTTCTCAGAGAGGGGACAGGAGACTGACCCTGTCGACCGTGACCCTGCCCCAGACCTTGACCCAGACCTTGACTGCTGTCCCCGTTGAGGTTGTTGTCGCTAGCGGAGCGCAGCAGGGAGCGGGGCGAGGGCAGTCCTCCCACCAACACACGTCTACGGCTGGTGTAGGATGGGGTCTCCCTGAAAGGCACTGGGAGAGGAACACACAACATGTTGCTGGCCTAATCAACATGACAATGTATGCCTTTATGCCTAAGGCACTGCCGAGGGTATTGAGTTAGGAAAACATCTTACTGCATTAAATTAGGAATCTGGTGTATTCTTTCCTTCAAACACTAGATGGCAGACTATTCACACATAGCAGATTGACACCCAGTACCCTGAATTACACAGAGCAAGTGCACATGATCAGGAATCATTACTGACTGGGTGATTACAGTGGCTATAGTCCGAGTACTGAGGGCTCTCTAACCCTCTGACACCACTATGGGAGATCAGTCAGGGTAATTCAGTCTAGATTCATTCATTAGAGTCCAGTGACCACCTCCTGTTAGCCACATACCCATGGCATGTACTGTAGTCTACTCACCAACGTCTGACACTTTGTGGATCTTGATGATTTCAGCCAGATCAAAGTTTCCTGCTATAATGGCCACCTGGAGGAGGAGAGAGGGAGGAGAGAAGAGGGGATGTGTTGTGTGTTTGTTCCTTTCCCAACTCTCAACTTCTCAATATGAGTGTTCTGTAAAACAAGGCTCCCATTGGTAGCTGTCCTTCTCATTGGGAGAGAACAGAACCCTGCTGAAAGCTGCTGTCCCAGAGTCTGTCTGGAATAAACATCAGCCTCTGTTGTTTCAAGAAAACTTTTGGGAACCAATTATCAGATGTATAATACATCTACTCTAAACTACAGGTAACAGGGGAACACATTCCATTCAAAGCACTTTCTCTCTCCCACCTTCCCTCCATCCTTCAATATCATCTTTTTCAGACTACATGTCCGTCACTAATTCTATCTCACCCCTCTTAATTTGCATTACTCTATGGTTCCATCTCTCTCTCTTTCTCTTTCTCTCTCTGATTAATATTTCACACATTGGCATCCCTTCATTAAAAGGCTGATTGTAACAGATGTCTGACAGCAGCGTGTGTTTCTGATTTCTGGCACTGTGTGAGCGTGTGCATGTGAATGCGTGCACGTGTACATGTGAGTGTGCTGGTGGTGTGTGGCGCCAGATAGCCCTGTGTACAAACAAATGAACATTGATGTACTGAGGAAATCTGTGTTAATGTCAATTTGTCACAAGCTTAATCACACAGCTTGCCACAGAGGCAGGCCAGTGTACAGAAACAGTGTTCAAGTGGAGTTGCCTTTATGCCATGTAGTTATCACAGAACAAATATACAGATATTGTTGAGCTCCCTTGACCTCCAAGAGTTGCAAAAACTTTTTCCATATTAAGTCAAACAAAGTTGTCCTCATGGCCTATGGTTACGGTATAACTAGAATGTAATGTCTGATAGAGGCCAGCTGAAGGATGGGGAGTCTCACCTGAAAGGCTGTCTGGCTGTTGTAGTTCTTGATCTCTTTATTCACTCCCCGAAACAGTAGAACTCTGGTACAGCTATCCTGAAAGAGAAAGAGATAGAATTGGATACTTTTGTTAGACAAGTAAGATCAGTTGTGAAATGTTGGTATTTTGGTTGCATATGGATGTTCAATTCATCAGAACACACACGAACAAGCACACATGCACAACCGTGCATGTGCACACACACACCGAATATATATGAGGCTCCCGTGAGTGCCAGCTCTGTTCTCTAAATTGGTCCCAACAGTCTGATAATTACACTGACCAGAGAGGGACAGAAAGAGAGGCTCACTTCCTCCCTCCATTCATCCTGTAATGCTAGAGCCTTCCTCGTCCCTTCTCTCCCTCCATTCATCCTGTAATGCTAGAGCCTTCCTCGTCCCTTCTCTCCCTCCATTCATCCTGTAATGCTAGAGCCTTCCTCGTCCCTTCTCTCCCTCCATTCATCCTTTAATGCTAGAGCCTTCCTCGTCCCTTCTCTCCCTCCATTCATCCTGTAATGCTAGAGCCTTCCTCGTCCCTTCTCTCCCTCCATTCATCCTGTAATGCTAGAGCCTTCCTCGTCCCTTCTCTCCCTCCATTCATCCTTTAATGCTAGAGCCTTCCTCGTCCCTTCTCTCCCTCCATTCATCCTGTAATGCTAGAGCCTTCCTCGTCCCTTCTCTCCCTCTCAGAAATGTATTTCCTTTACCCTCCTCTTCCATCCTCTCTCCCTCCATTCATAGCCTACATGTATGTTGCTGTGTGAATGTGTGATATAGCCCCAATGCTATATCATTGGGGCTGTGTGTACATGTATAGTCCTCTCCCTCTCTCATGGTCCATGGGTTAAGGGGAAGGGCTATGTGTTTGCAAGGTATGAATAGAATTAATAGCTCTATGATTGACCTTAACCAAACTTGTGGCTGCTCTCTTCCTGGAGCCTTTTGAGTCATACTGTATATACACTCACAAGAACGCATATTTCTGTTCATTTTACACTGATCTTATAGGAACCTATAGTCAGAGTTTGTGTGTATTTTAAAGGTAAGCAGAGAGAAATGAGGAATCCACACATCTTCCTTTAACTAACAAGGCGGTTCAATAATGCAGTGCCTTTCCTATAATAGCTCTATAATCACTTCATGCTAATGCTATCAACCCTTCCGGCAGTTAGCTTAGCTAATCACTAGACGCTTGTACAGCTTGTACAGTACTCTCTCTCTCTCTCTCTCTCTCTCTCTCTCTCTCAATTCAATTCAAAGGTGCTTTATTGGCATTGGAAACATAATGCATACTGTATGTTTACGTTTCCAAAGCAAATGAAAAACAACAAACAGTAAAAAAAAGAAATGAAACAGCAAACATTACACTCACAAAATGTTCAAGGGAATAACGGCATTTTAAATGTCATGTTATTGGATATGTACAGTGTTTTAACAATGTGCAAATAGTTGAAGTATGAATGGCAAGAGAAAATATATAAATATACAAATAAATATAGGTTGTATTTGCAATGGTGTTTGTACTCCACTGGTTGCCCTTTTCCTGTGACAACAGGTCACACATCTTGCTGCTGTGACTGCACACTGCGACACTTCGCCTAACAGAGTTTGTCAATATTTGGTATGTTTCTAAATTCTTTGTGGGTCTGTATGAAATATGTGTTGCTAATATGATCATATAATTAGCAGGAGGATAGGAAGTGCAGCTCAGTTTCCACCTCATTTTGTGGGCACTGGGTATATAGCCTCTTCTCTCTCGACCCAGGTCTGCCTATGGCGGCCTCTATCGATAGCAAGGCTATGCTTACTGAGTCTGTACATAGTCAAGGATTTCCTTCATTTTGTGTCAGTCACAGTGGTCAGGTATTTTGCCACTGCGTACTCTCTGTTTAGGGCCAGATAGCATTTTTGGTTGAATCTTTCTTATGTGTCAAATAATTATCTTGTTGTTTTCTCACGATTTGGTTGGGTCCAATTGTGTTGCTGTCCTGGGGCTCTGTGGGGTCTGTTTGTGAACTGAGCCCCTAAACCAGCTGGTAAATTAGCGGGTATCGGCCTAATACTGCTCTGTATGCATCATTTGGGGTTTTATGTTGTACACAGAGGATGTTTTTTCAGAATTCTGCATGCAGAGTGTCAATTGGGTGTTTGTCCCATTTTGTGAATTATTTGTTGGTGGGTGGACCCCCAACTTCACAACTACAGAGGGTAATAGGTTCTATAACTGATTCAAATATTTTTTTACCAGATCCTAACTGGGATGTCGAATTTTATGTTCATGCCTTAACTCTCTGATTGTTCACAGCTTTGTGGAAGTTACCTAAGGGTTTGATGTTAAGCCGGGGTAGGTATCATTTTTTGTGTGCTACAGGACAGCAGTGTCTAGATTGAATTTGTATTCGTGGTCCTGGCAACTGGACCTTTTTTGGAACACCAAAATGTTTGTTTTACTAAGATTCACTGTCAAGACCCAGGTGTGACAGAATCTGTGCAGAAGATCTAGGTACTGTTGTAGGCCGTCCTTGGTTGGGGACAGAAGCAACAGATTATGGAAAAGATGGCGCCGGAGGGTAGTGCTGCAGTCTTTATCTGCTCTTAACCAACCATCCTATTTTGTTTGTCTATTCGCATTGTTCTTAACTTGTTTTGAACATAATGTTGCTGCTACTGTCTCTTATGACTGAAAAGAGCTTCTGGACATCAGAACTGGTATTATTCACCTCAAGTTGGACGAGGAGTTCTTCTTCAATGAGTCGGACGAGAGGGATATACTACGGGTGCCTGACCAGGCTCAGATCCACATGATTCGCTGGAAAAGGAAAGGTAGGTTTCACGGAAAGAGATCGGGATGCCTTGTGAGGACCAGGCAACGAGTGGCTAATCTGTCCTTGCCTTCCAGTCTGCTAGTTAACATTCAATTGCTGGAAAATAAATGGGACGAACTGAAAGCACGTATATCCTATTAACGGGACATTAAAACTGTAATATCTTACGTTTCACCGAGTCGTGGCTGAACGACGACATGAATAACATACAGCTGGCGGGTTAAACACTCTAACAACAGAACAGCAGCCTCTGGTAAGACACAGGCGGGGGTCAAACTTATGTAAACAACAGCTGGTGCACGATATCTAAGGAACTCACAAGATGTTGCTCGCCTGAGGTAGAGCGTCTCATGATAAGCTGTAGACCACAATATCTACCTATAGAGTTTTCATCTGTATTTTTCGTAGCTGTCTACATACCACCACAGGCCGAGGCTAGCACTAAAACAGCACTCAATGAGTTGTATTCCACCATAAGCAAACACTCATCCAGAGGCGGCGCTCCTAGTGGCCGGGGACATTAATGCAAGGAAACTTAAATCAGTTTTACTACATTTCTAACAGAATGTTAAATCTGCAACCAGAGGGAGAAAAAAATCTATACCACCTTTACTCCACACACAGAGAGGTGTACTAAGCTCTCCCTCGCCCTCCAATTGGTAAATCTGACCATAACTCTATCCTCCTGATTCCTGTTTACAAGCAAAAATTAAAGCAGGAAGCAACAGTGACTCGGTCTATTAAAAAGTGGTCAGGTGAAGCAGATGCTAAACTACAGGACTGTTTTGCTATCAGACTGGGACATGTTCCGTGATTCTTCCGATGGCATTGAGGAGTACACCACATCAGTCACTGGTTATATCAATAAGTGCATTGAGGACGTCGTCCCCACCAATTTTATTAACCAAACACTTGTTGTTGTTTGTGTACATTGATTTTATGATGACATATGTCACCGCTTTCCATCCATTTATATAGCAGGCCCTCATGCCAAATTTAGTCAAAAGCTTTTTTTGAGATCACCAAATCATGAGAGGACTTTGTTTTTGTTTTGTTTGTCAATTAGGTTGTGCATGGTGTATATGTGGTCTGTCATATGGTCATTTAGGTTGTGCATGGTGTAGTGACTTTGTTTTTGTTTTGTTTGTCAATTAGGTTGTGCATGGTGTATATGTGGTCTGTCATATGGTCATTTAGGTTGTGCATGGTGTATATGTGGTCTGTCATATGGTCATTTAGGTTGTGCATGGTGTATATGTGGTCTGTCATATGGTAATTTAGGTTGTGCATGGTGTATATGTGGTCTGTCATATGGTCATTTAGGTTGTGCATGGTGTATATGTGGTCTGTCATATGGTCATTTAGGTTGTGCATGGTGTATATGTGGTCTGTCATATGGTAATTTAGGTTGTGCATGGTGTATATGTGGTCTGTCATATGGTCATTTAGGTTGTGCATGGTGTATATGTGGTCTGTCATATGGTCATTTAGGTTGTGCATGGTGTATATGTGGTCTGTCATATGGTCATTTAGGTTGTGCATGGTGTATATGTGGTCTGTCATATGGTCATTTAGGTTGTGCATGGTGTATATGTGGTCTGTCATATGGTCATTTAGGTTGTGCATGGTGTATATGTGGTCTGTCATATGGTCATTTAGGTTGTGCATGGTGTATATGTGGTCTGTCATATGGTCATTTAGGTTGTGCATGGTGTATATGTGGTTTGTCATATGGTCATTTAGGTTGTGCATGGTGTATATGTGGTCTGTCATATGGTCATTTGGTAAAAAGCCCATTTCACATTTGCATAAGACATAATTTTCACTGAGGAAATGTAGGAGTCTGCTGTTAATTATAATGCAGAGGATTTTCCAGAGGTTGCTGTTGACGCATATTCCACTGTAGTTATTGGGGACGAATTTGTCTCTACTTTTGTGGATTGGGATGATCAGGCCTGGGTTCCAAATATTGGGGAAGATGCCACACCTGAGGATAATGTTAAAGAGTTTAAGCATAGCCAATTTTATGTTGTCCATATATTTTATCATTTAGTTTAGGAAATAATTAACATCCCAGGGCTTTTTGGGTTGGAGAGTTTGCATTTTGTCCTGTAGTTCATTAAATGTAATTGGAGACTCCAGTGGGTTCTGGTAGTCTTTAATAATAGTTGATTCTAAGATTTGTAATTGATTGTGTATATGTGTTTGCTGTTTGCTCGTTGTTAAATGGACAAAAAGATTGGAGATAAATAACTCATGTTCGTGTTGTTGTTTTGTTCAGTGTTTCTCATTTTCCCAGAAGTGGTTTGATTCTATGGATTCTTCCATTACATTCAGCTGATTTCTGACATGTTGTTCACTCTTTTTCCTTATTTCTGTCCTGTTTGTCCATTTGTCATCATTGTTCATTTTCTTTTTTTGTTGTCTGCTTGACATTTTTAGATTTAATAGGGAAGCTGAAAGATCAAATATACTTTAGGCTTTCTACTGCCAAATCTACACCTTCACTATTGCAGTGAAACATTTTGTCCAGGAAGTTCTCTAAAAAGGGTTGAATTTGTTGTTTGACAATAGTTGTTGGTATGTTTGTACACAACGCTCCTTCCATCTATAGCATTTCTTAATAGTAAGCAGTTTATCCTGCTTTTTTTCTTCTCTGTTCAAGTACACTGTGATTTTGCTGTGATCCAATAGGGGTGTCAGTGGGCTGACTGAATGCTCTGGGAGACTCTGGGTTGAGTTTGGTGATAAAGTAGTCTACAGTACTCTCTCTCTCTCATGTTGTAAAGCTGCTGTAAAGCGTAGCATGGGGGTGGCCTCTTTTAAAGGCATTTAGATGTCTTTATTTTTACTTTACACTTAAAGGTGAGGAGCAAACTGTAGCTAATGACCCCATTAAGTCTCTGACAGTGAATTAGCTAGGGCGGTTAATACACATAGAGGTGGGCTGTGTGTGTGTGTGTGTGTGTGTGTCTGTGTGTGTGTGTTATGTGTGTGTGTGTGTTTGTGTGTGTGTGTGTGTGGTATGTGTGTGTGTTATGTGTGTGTGTGTGTGTGTGTGTGTGTGTGTGTGTGTGTGTGTGTGTGTGTGTGTTTTTGTTCTCCCTTAGGCAGGAGTCTCTAGCAGTAGCAGGATAATCTACTGGGAATGAGAAAGTATCCATTAAAGAGAAGGAGGCTGACAGGGGTGAGACATGAGAGACAGGGGGTGATAAAGCAGGAACAGGGAGAGAGAGATGAGTGGAGAAACAGAGAGAGGGAGATGAGTGGAGAAACAGAGAGGGAGATGAGTGGAGAAACAGAGAGGGAGATGAGTGGAGAAACAGAGAGAGGGAGATGAGTGGAGAAACAGAGAGGGAGATGAATGGAGAAACAGAGAGAAGGGAATTATGGGATGGAGAGAAAGAGAGGCAGTGGTTGTTCAGTGTGTGTATACCTGTCCCAGACCTGCAGTTTTCAACTCTCTAGAGACAGTCGGAGTGGTAGAGATACTCTTAATGATCGGCTATGAAATGCCAGCTGACATTTACTCCTGAGGTGCTGACTTGCTGCACCCTCGACAACTACTGTGATTATTATTATTTATGAACCTTTGAACATCTTGACCATGTTCTGTTATAATCTCCACCCGGCACAGCCAGAAGAGGACTGGCCACCCCTCATAGCCTGGTTCCTCTCTAGGTTTCTTCCTAGGTTTTGGCCTTTCTAGGGAGTTTTTCCTAGCCACCGTGCTTCTACACCTGCATTGCTTGCTGTTTGGGGTTTTAGGCTGGGTTTCTGTACAGCACTTTGAGATATCAGCTGATATACGAAGGGCTATATAAATACATTTGATTTGATTTGTATGTGTGTGTGCATGCTCTTTTTATTTGGAATGGGGAGATGAATGGCAGTAGAAAACCTATGCATCAACTGCTGCCTCTCAATTTACAACAACACACACATACATACAGTATACACACATATACACTCACACACACACACACACACACAAACGCTCCAGGAGACCAATTATAGAGAGGGACATCTGTCTTCCTGCTTGCAGCCATAGTGATATTACATGAAACCATTAAGAATCGAGCAGACTTCCTCTCCACGTTTCTTTACCCTGATATACACTGAACATCAGCAGGTCAACTCCAGAGGAGTAGAGTTCCCCCAAAGTACCGTTGCTAAAAGCAATCTAAAAGCTCTGCATTTTACTAAATGGATGAATCATTCAGGAGACTCAGTTTTAAATACAGAATTCAACAGCTTTATAGAGGGTTCCATTGTCAAAAGAATGTAAGATACAATGACATTTCCAATATGTTCCCTCTCCATGTCTTGTCTGACAGGTGCCTGATTCCACCTGGGCTCCTGGATAATAATGAACCAGTTTGTATTGTGAATTTCCTGGTCTCACATTGAGATTTGTGGTTGGAAGTAAGATTTGCAAACGTGTTTGCAAGCTTGTATCATGATGTGTGAAAAATGTAACAACGGTCGCACACTGGTAACTTCACATTTGAATACATCCAATAAGATTTGCAAGCATCATGTATTGTATACGTCCAGGCTTGGGTTCTGTCACTGTTGTCACACTACCAAGAGATTCGTAAGATTGTAGAACGTTTTGTACATTTTTAGAAATGTATTCTAGCACTCTGCCTTGTGTCGTGCCTAAGAACATCCCTTAGCTGTGGTATATTGTCCATATACCACACCCCCTTTGGCCTTATTGCTTAATTATATAGCTGTCAACATGTAGCTAGTTAGCTAAGTTAAATTGAAACTGCTTTGTTGTTATTGCATTTCAGGTGGAGAGGGAGTAAGATAACTAGAAAGCAGAAATGCTGCCAGACAACCACAGGACCCTAGAGGTAATATAGTCAATGCTCATGAACTTTATTGTATGTGAATTGCCCATTTATATCAATAACAAAATGGTTGGATTGTTTACCAACATGTGCAGTAAATGCTAACACGGCTTTAGTGATGAAAGGTACATAATGTATTTATTGTCATCTCACAATCAGGCCTCTGCATGCTGTGGCATGGGCCTGGATGGTGACATCTGCTTCCAGATGCCTGACTGAATACTAGGGCCTTCACTGGTACCTTACCTGACACTCCAGCTAGAGTCTCCTTATCAATGTCTCGTAGCCATTTAACACGTTAACATGTATCTTATGTTACCACTCATTCATACAGACACAAGAGCAGACTTATATTCACTTGTCTATTTGTCCTATTCTTCAGGCTTGTCTGGGATATATATGGTACTTGGTACACCTGTGTGATGTCTTATATACATGAATCAGAATGTATTCACCCTGGACATGAGACTTGCATTGATTTTAGACCTTTGAGTCATAAGCACCAGGTGTTTTCTTGATGGAGAAAGTCTGCATGTTGTTAGATGTTTAAGTTAGCATAGTAGCATAGTAAAACATTTGAAAAACAGGCTGAAAAATGTATTGTTTTGCAACAACTTTTAAAAAACAAACATGAGTAGTTTATACAAAACTTTATTCCGTTTGGTGATCATCCACCAAATTTGTCCATTGTCCTTGAGAGTTGCATCCTTCCTCAGGGAACTGTCTGCTGATAGGTGGCAACAGGGGGGCAGGTTTTTTTAATGTGCTGCTCTAGAGTTCCATGGCCCAGTAGACTCACCTGGGGATAGGGGGATGGACGCGTTCGTTTTTCTGGAGACTTTTAGTGAGAGGAAATAGACAGTCAGCCATAGTGAATTTACATAGGGCATAAAGTATATTACCACCAGCAGAGCTTACTTATCTGTTCTGGAGAGATCTCCAGGAGTTGGTCAGAAGGCTCTGGAATATTCCCTCTGTAACACATGTAGAGAGATTAATAGAGGTACTGAATGCAATTGAATGAGGTACTGAATCCATTGTTGATTGAGGACTGTATGGGTGCCTTCCAATCAGAAATGGATGCGTAAAAGACACAGCAACTTTCAAAGGGAAGTGTGTGTTGGGGGAGAGGGTTGTGTTGGGCTGTCCTTCAGGAAAGTTGCAGACTATCCTTCAACCAATTAAAAAGGTGGAACAGTGTTTTTCCTGACCAAACAGTTGTGCTGGACATATTTGGTTTGAAGGTATTCTTACTCTGTGGTTCAAGTTGAGTCTTTATGTCTAACTTCCCTCTCACTCCCCCTAAGCCCTCACCCCTGACCTCCTATTGGCACAGGGCCTCCTGCCAAATCATCTAATGAATCTCTGACAGTGAGTTACTCCGGGAGTAGACAGGTTTATGATGCTTAGGACTTCTCCACTATGCGTGGAGTATTATATACAGTGGGGAGAACAATTATTTGATACACTGCTGTTTTCCTACTTACAAAGCATGTAGAGGTCAGTAATTTTTATCATAGGTACACTTCAACTGTGAGAGACGGAATCTAAAACAAAAATCCAGAAAATCACATTGTATGATTTTTTTTGTAATTAATTTGCATTTTATTGCATGACATAAGTATTTGATACATCAGAAAAGCAGAACTTAATATTTGGTACAGAAACCTTTGTTTGCAATTACAGAGATCATACATTTCCTGTAGTTCTTGACCAGGTTTGCACACACTGCAGCAGGGATTTTGGCCCACTCCTCCATACAGACCTTCTCCAGATCCTTCAGGTTTCGGGGCTGTCGCTGGGCAATACGGACTTTCTGCTCCCTCAAAGATGTTCTATTGGGTTCAGGTCTGGAGACTGGCTAGGCCACTCCAGGACCTTGAGATGCTTCTTATGGAGCCGCTCCTTAGTTGCCCTGGCTTTGTGTTTCGGGTCGTTGTCATGCTGGAAGACCCAGCCATGACCCATCTTCAATGCTCTTACTGAGGGAAGGAGGTTGTTGGCCAAGATCTCGCGATACATGGCCCCATCCATACTCCCCTCAATACGGTGCAGTTGTCCTGTCCCCTTTGCAGAAAAGCATCCCCAAAGAATGATGTTTCCACCTCCATGCTTCACGGTTGGGATGATGTTTTTGGGGTTGTACTCATCTTTCGTCTTCCTCCAAACACGGCGAGTGGAGCTTAGACCAAAAAGCTCTATTTTTGTCTCATCACCACATTACCTTCCTCCTCTGGATCATCCAGATGGTCATTGGCAAACTTCAGACGGGCCTAGACATGCGCTGGCTTGAGCAGGGGGACCTTGCGTGCGCTGCAGGATTTTAATCCATGATGGTGTAGTGTGTGACTAATGGTTTTCTTTGAGACTGTGGTCCCAGCTCTCTTCAGGTCATTGACCAGGTCCTGCCATGTAGTTCTGGGCTGATCCCTCACCTTCCTCATGATCATTGATGCCCCACGAGGTGAGATCTTGCATGGAGCCCCAGACCGAGGTTGATTGACCGTCATCTTGAACTTCTTCCATTTTCTAATAATTGCACCAAAAGTTGTTGCCTTCTCACCAAGCTGCTTGCCTATTGTCCTGTAGCCCCATCCCAGCCTTGTGCAGGTCTACAATTTTATCCCTGATGTCCTTACACAGCTCTCTGGTCTTGGCCATTGTGGAGAGGTTGGAGTCTGTTTGATTGAGTGTGTGGACAGGTGTCTTTTATACAGGTAACAAGTTCAAACAGGTGCAGTTAAAACAGGTAATGAGTGGAGAACAGGAGGGCTTCTTAAAGAAAAACTAACAGGTCTGTGAGAACCGGAATTCTTACTAGTTGGTAGGTGATCAAATACTTATGTCATACAATAAAATGCAAATTAATTACTTAAAAATCATACAATGTGATTTTGCGGATTTTTGTTTTAAATTCCGTCTCTCACAGTTGAAGTGTACCTATGATACAAATTTGACCTCTACATGCTTTGTAATGTAGGAAAACCTGCAAAATCGGCAGTGTATCAAATACTTGTTCTCCCCACTGTATATTTAAATAAAAAATGCATTACTTACTGACACTGACATGGAGTGCTCCATGTTCCTGCCTGTAGCAGGCCTCAACGTGGATGTAGGGACATTTCCTGCCAACTCCTGCCTTGGACTATGGTTGTATCTACAGTGCATTCGGAAATTATTCAGACCCCTTGACTTTTTAAACATTTTGTTACATTACAGCCTTATTTTAAAATGGATTAAATGAAACATGTTCCTAAGCAATCTACACACAATACCCCATATTGACAAAGTGAAAACAGGTCGTTAGACATTTTTGCAAATGTATTAAAAATAAAACACAGAAAAACTTTGTATACATAAGTATTCAGAGCCTTTGCTATAAGACTCAAAGTTGAGTTCAGGTGCATCCTGTATCCATTGATCATCCTTGAGATGTTTCTACAACTTGATTGGAGTCCACCTGTGGTAAATTCAATTGATTGGACATGATTTAGAAAGTCCAACAGTTGACAGTGCTTGTCAGAGCAAAAACCAAGCCATGAGGTTGAAGGAATTGTCCGTAGAGCTCCGAGACAGGATTGTGTCGAGGCACAGACCTGGGGAAGGGTACAAAAAATAACCGCAGCATTGACTGTCCCCAAGAGTACAGGGGTCTCCATCATTCTTAAATGGAAGAAGTTTGGAACCACCAAGACTCTTCCTACAGCTGGCTGACCGGCCAAACTGAGTAATCGGGGAGAAGGGAGAACCGTTCAGAAGGACAACCATCTATCTATGCAGCACTCTTCAGTAAAGTCACTCTTCAGCCACTCTTCAGTAAAAGGCACATGACAGCCCGCTTGAAGTTTGCCAAAAGGCACCTAAAGAGTCTCAGACCATGGAAACAAGATTCTCTGGTCTGATGAAACCAAGACTCTTTGGCTTGAATGCCAAGTGTCACATGTGGAGAAAACCTGGCACCATCTTTACGATGAAGCATGGCGGTGGCAGCATCATGCTGTGGGGATGTTTTTCAGCAGCAGGGACTGGAAGACTAGTCAGGATCGAAGAAAAGATGAACGGAGCAAAGTACAGAGAGATCCTTGATGAAAACCTGCTTCAAAGCACTCAGGACCTCAGACTGGAGTGAAGGTTCACCTTCCAACAGGACAACAACCCTAAGTACACAGCCAAGACAACGCAGGAGTGGCTTCGGGACAAGTCTCTGAATGTCCTTGAGTGGCCCAGCCAGAGCCTGGACTTGAACCCGATCTAACATCTCTGGAGAGAACTGAAAATAGCTGTGCAGCAAAGCTGACAGAGCTTGAGAGCATCTGCCGAGAAGAATGGGAGAAACCCCAGAAGACTTGATGATGTAATCACTGCCAAAGGTGCTTCAACAAAGTACTGAGTAAAGGTTTTGAATACTTATGTAAATGTCATATTTCAGTTAGTTTTTTTTTTTTTATTAACAAAAAATTCCAAAAATCTGTTTTGCTTTGTCTTTATGGGGTATTGTGTGTAGATTGATGGGGGAAAAAGCAATTTAATCAATTTTAGAATAAGTAACAAAATGTGGAAAAAGTCAAGGGGTCTGAATACCTTCCGAAGGCCCGTATCTCTGTCAGGCTCCTGGAAATCAGATGACAAACCAGCATAGGTTAACAAAATGACATGGTACCTGTATTAAGTAAGTTGAAGTCATGACAGCCACAGGTTTTTGTTACAGTACTTCACTAACACCTCATTCAACTACTGTGATCTGAAATTGGAGAACAACATTGAACACAGTTCAAGGACAGAAATCACCCACATCTGTATTATTGAATGAGCTTCCCAAGTTACACGCTTACAATTCTGCATTATAGAGAATAACATGTGTGGATCTACTTATATCAATTGTTGTGAATAAACTCCAATAACAACTTTACATTTAGCTAGCTAGCAAATGGCATTTAACTCAACTTTATCAATCAGATGGTTAACTAGCAAATAATATATTTGTTTCCCTTTGCATCTAAAGCTGTCTGATGAAGCTAGCCAGTTAGCTAACATTAGCTGCTGTCAATTTAGTCTGAAATAAGTCGCTCTGGATAAGAGCGTCTGCTAAATGACTTAAATGTAAATGTACAATTATATTTTACATGTTAAACTACTGTCATGCCTTTAATCCCAAAAATGGATGTACACTTATAAAATAGATGATTACCTTCAAGTTGTTTTATTCTAGTACTTTGCATGGAGAAGTAATGTCGAGGTGACTGGTACGGGCCGCTTCCCCGACGGACCTACTATCTTCATTCATGCGAGGGTAGTCTTTGCTTGTGGATCTTCTGACACATTTCAGTTGACTGCATTCAGTTGTACAACTGACTAGAATCCCCCTTTCCTTTTCCCTTCCCTTTCTCTTGACCTCACAGGGTGGGACAACTCCCACTGCACGTTTTAGGCCTGGATTATCCCGCTGAATGAGCCTCTTTCCCGGTGAGGCGGCTTCCCTGTTTTTTCCTACGCTGAGCTGAGCTAGCAGTGGAGCCCTAAGCTCCACTTTATCAACCGGGTCACCCCTCTTGGTCTATCCCTCCTTGCCACAGAGGTTAGCTCACTCCTTCCTTGTCACACCCTGACCATAGAGAACCTTTTTATTCTCTATTTTGGTTAGGTTGGGGTGTGACTAGGGGGGGGGGTTAATATCTAGGTTGTTTAGTTCTATGTTGGCCTGGTATGGTTCCCGATCAGAGGCAGCTGTTTATCGTTGTCTCTGATTGGGGATCATATTTAGGCAGCCATTTCCCCACTGTGTTTTGTGGGATCTTGTTTTGTGTTATTACCTTTGAGCACTTCATTTACATCTCGTTTCTCTGTTTCTTTATTTTGTCTTGTTCAAAGTTCCACTTCAATAAATATGTGGAACCCAGATCCCGCTGCGCTTTGGTCCGAGTATGCTTCCAACGACGAGCGTGACATTCCTGCTGATTACACTTCAGGGGTAGTTTGTGACACGGTATACTACACGTCAGTGGGGGCTATTTTTATGTACAACACCAACAAGCAATCCATTATTTATTCATAGTCCGCTCTGTACTATTTTATTACGTGGTGTGGCTCTTACTGTGTGATTTCTTGCCGTTCACACAAGACACGTTCCAAGACAGGGTTAAACTATTTATAAGTGCGCCAAAATCTCAAACTCCTGGTCCTCCCTATCTAATTGACCGGACACACTCGCTAAGTCCTGGGTATAGGGTTTCAGTTAAAATGAATTAAGATGAACTCTTAACTGAAAGCAGGGATTCAGCACTTCATCTGGGTAGAGGACAAACTATAGACACCCAGTGCTCCTTTAGCGTGCTTTTTACATAGTAACCCTCAAGCTCCCCTTTGTTTTCCTACTCGAGCCCACAATACGGTCTGGCCACGGGCCTCCAAAAGGCCCACCCACTGGGGAGCCAGGCCAATCCAATCAAAATGAGTTTTCCCCACAAAAGGGATTTAATACAGACAGAAATGGTCCTCAGTTTCATCAGCTGTCTGGGTGGCTGGTCTCCGATAATCCCGCAGGGAAGAAGCCAGATGTGGAGGTCCTGGGCTGGCGTGGATACACGAGGTCTGCGGTTGTGAGGCCGGGTTGGACGTAACACCAAAGTCTCTAAAATGATGCCGGAGGCTGCTAACAGTAAAGAAATTAACACTGCAATCAGCATGCCAATTAATGGACTGCATTCAGCATGCCAATTGATGGACTGCAATCAGCATGCCAATTGCACGCTCCCTCAAAACTTGAGACATCTGTGGCATTGTGTTGTGTGATAAAACTGCACATTTTAAAGTGGCCTTTTATTTTCCCCCAGCACAAGGTGCACCT
Source organism: Oncorhynchus nerka (assembly GCF_034236695.1). Taxonomy (NCBI): domain Eukaryota; kingdom Metazoa; phylum Chordata; class Actinopteri; order Salmoniformes; family Salmonidae; genus Oncorhynchus; species Oncorhynchus nerka. The sequence goes on from NC_088404.1 coordinate 32,010,135, forward strand.
ATGTAATGACCATGCTGTTTATTCAGCTTCTTGATATGCCACACCTGTCAGGTTAATGGATTATCTTGGAAAATTAGAAATGCTCACTAACAGGGATGTAAACAAATTTGTGCACACAATTTGAGGGAAATACACTTTTTGTGTGTGTGGACAATTCCTGGGATCTTTTATTTTAGCTCATGAAACATGGGAACAACACTTTATATTTTGTTTAGTATAGTTAATGAAAACAAGTAACACTTCTCTTTTGGTTCCACAACTTCACAACTGATGGATTTGATAGATTTGTTATATAGCAATTATAATGCAGAAGCATTAAACAAAAAAACAATCAATAATACAGTAGAAAAAAATATATATAGCATGTGCAAATGAGGTAGGATGAGAGAGGTAAGGCAATAAATAGACCATGGTGGCAAAGTAATTACAATATAGCAATTAAACACTGGAATGGTAGGATGTGCAGAATATGAATATGCAAGTTGAGATACTGGGGTGCAAAGGAGCAAGATAAATAAATACCGTATGGGGATGAGGTAGATTGGATGGGCTATTTATAGATGAGGTGCAGTGATCTGTGAGCTGCTCTGACAGCTGGTGCTTAAAGCTACTGAGGGAGGTAAAAAAAAATTCAGTTCGTTCCAGTCATTGGCAGCAGAGAACTGGAAGGAGAGGCGGCCAAAGGAAGAATTGGCTTTGGGGGTGACCAGTGAAATATACCTGCTGGAGCGCGTGCTACGGGTGGGTGCTGCTATGGTGACCAGTGAGCTGAGATAAGGTGGGGCTTTACCTAGCAGAGACTTGTAGATAACCTGGAGCCAGTGGGTTTGGCGACGAGTATGAAGCGAGGGCCAGCCAACGAGATCATACAGGTCGCAGTGGTGGGTAGTATATGGGGCTTTGGTGACAAAACGGATGGCACTGTGATAGACTGCATCCAGTTTGCTGAGTAGAGTGTTGGAGGCTATTTTGTAAATGATATTGCCAAAGTCAAGGATCGGTAGGATGGTCAGTTTTACGAGGGTATGTTTGGCAGCATTAGTGAAGGATGCTTTGTTGCGAAATAGGAAGCTGATTCTAGATTTCATTTTGGATTGGAGTTGTTTAATGTGAGTCTGGAAGGAGAGTTTACAGTCTAACCAGACACCTAGGTATTTGTAGTTGTCCACATAGTCAGAACCGTTCAGAGTAGTGATGATGCTGGACGGGTGGGCAGGTACAGACAGCGATCGGTTGAAGAGCATGAATTTAGTTTTATTTGCATTTAAGAGCAGTTGGAGATCAGGGAAGGAGAGTTGTATGGCATTGAAGCTCATCTGGAGGTTAGTTAACACAGTGTCCAACGAAGGGCCAGAGGTATACAGAATGGTGTCGTCTGCATAGAGGTGGATCAGAGAATCACCAGCAGCAAGAGCGACATCATTGATGTATACAGAGAAGAGAGTCGGCCCGAGAATTGAACCCTGTGGCACCCCCATAGAGAGGTCCGGACAACAGGCCCTCCGATTTGACATACTGAACTCTATCGGAGAAGTAGTTGGAGAAACCAAGGCTGTTGAGTCTGCCAATAAACTTTTTGTGATTGACAGAGTCGAAAGCCTTAGCCAGGTTGACGAGGCAGTCATTTCTCTTATCGATCAATCAGCTCCTGATCTGTCTTTCCCCAAATCTCCTTTTTCCTGATATTTTACATGGGTATTTATGTAGTTTTGCCCAAGCCCATAACTCCCTAAACTACAGCCACACAACACACCCTCACCCATACACGTGACATCTAAGCAAAGTTACACAAAATACATTGTCTCCTTTACATATGATGTCTACACAGTTGTTCGGTAACACAGTGTTTCCTTCATATGTGACGACATTCCGTGGTGTCATCTGCTCCATGGCCCACGTGCCATCAAGCAACTCCAACAGCTCCATCCCAGGGCTTGAGTTTGAAGGGGGTTTCGCCATGTAAGATGGCCGGCCACAGCAGAGGAACATCTGTATACATTTTACCTGTACCTGTCACTTCCCCCCTGCCCTTGAGTGTGTTTTGCTGCTCTCTAGCTGCTTGCGGTTGAGGCCTCTTCATGTTCTTCTTCCACTTCTTGATCTTTCTTGTTTCAGTGTTACCTTCTGTCTGGGGACTGGAGGAGTCATCAGGTTCAATTGTATAGGCTCATTCACACCAGTAAGTAACATCGTTACTTTGTAGAAATGAATTCTCTTTGTTTTCAAGCTACTTCCTAAAATTTGATTGATGGACCCTCCATCCATGGTTGCAGCAGTATGCGGCTGTGGTTTTGGCTGATTGGTCAGGAGTAAACGGTCCTGCCCCTAGAGTTGCTCAAACCAATTGTTTACTTGCAAATCTCTTTCTACAAATGTATAAAACGTTATTATGAATCTCTTGGTAATGTGACAACAGAACTCCAAGCGTGCACCGATAAAAAAATCTGCAAGTGATTCACAGCTGAAAATTCATAGTAGTAAATGGACTTGTAATAATTCTGAAAATAAATGATGCTTGCAAATCTTATTGAGTGTATTCAAATGCCAAGTTACCAGTGTGCGACCGTTGTTACATTTTTCACACATCATGATACAAGCTTGCAAAAAGAAATGACATATTTGTGAATCTACTTCCAACAACAAATCTCAATTAGTGACCACGAAATTCAAAATACAAACTCATAGGTTTCTGTCATCATTATTATCCCATAGGCTCCACTTTATTAATTGGCATGATTCAGAGGTTAACATCCGTGTCCCTGTTATCCAATTCTAAGTTTGTTGTGTCTCTGCTCCATCACTCCCCTAAACACTGAGGCCCCCCCCACTGGCCTCCCACCCCCCTGAGCTTCCCACCCCACTGTTCCCTTGACCCCCACTCTCTAGTGGTGTCATTAACCAGTCTATTCTGTTCATTAACCAGTCTTCTCTGCTCATTAACCAGTCTTCTCTGATCATTAACCAGTCTACTCTGCTCATTAACCAGTCTTCTCTGATCATTAACCAGTCTACTCTGATCATTAACCAGTCTACTCTGCTCATTAACCAGTCTACTCTGTTCATTAACCAGTCTTCTCTGCTCATTAACCAGTCTTCTCTGCTCATTAACCAGTCTTCTCTGCTCATTAACCAGTCTACTCTGCTCATTAACCAGTCTACTCTGCTCATTAACCAGTCTTCTCTGCTCATTAACCAGTCTTCTCTGTTCATTAACCAGTCTACTCTGCTCATTAACCAGTCTTCTCTGCTCATTAACCAGTCTACTTCTCACTGACTGTCTCTTTATTGATACATTAATCTGGAAGCGGTCTGTCATATACTTCTCTTTAATCCAAATGTTTTCTTCCCTGTCTCCTTTGATTGGTTCTCTCCTTTCCTTTACTCTCTATCCCACTAACTGTCTTTCTCACTCCATATCCTTTCCCTCTTCATCTCTCTCATATGGATCTGTCACTGAATGTGTGTCTCTCTGTTGATTCATGGATCATCATGCAGACGCCCCCCATGTTCAGTCCCTTAAGCCCCACTCAGAAGCTCTGTCGCTGTGATCGATCTGCCCAGCGGTGGCCTCCTGGATCTCTAAACACTGGAGGGATGAAACCTGTCTGACAATAGGACACCGCAGAGACAGTGTCTATGATGGGGAGGAGCAAAACATTTTCCCCCAAATTGTTCACTTGACCATGAATATTCATTAGCATGACTCAGAAGTTAAAATCTGTGTTCTTTAAGGCTACCATTTGCATCACCTAAAATATGCCACTTTATGGCATTTTATGTCTTAAATGCACCAGTCAATAGTCTAACTCCCCTAAAACCAAAACAAAAGTTATCCCTCTTTTTTTCTCTCTCCCTTTTTCCCTTCGTTGCTCCTCCACCCCTCCCTCCCTCTTCAGGCAGTAGTAGAACATAGTCACGTGGATGTGTTACAAACAGTACTCTAGATTAAGTATTGATATTCTCATCCTCTAACGCCCCTCAGACATACTGTTGTGTGCATGTGCACTCAGTGTTCTAGAGCCTTTGAAACAGGTCAGCGTGCATGTGTGTGTCACATGTACATGTATGTGCATTTCACAGACAGAAATCTTAGCAGCACATTTTTATACAAAGTCATATTCAGTAGATGTGGCCCATGTGGGAAACAACCCCACAACTCAGTAGCACTCGGCTCTCAGCACCTGAGCCATGGCTTTTCAATGAGTCACTTAAACCTCAGTTCCCAATCCCAGCACTCAATATCTCATTCTCTCACTTGATCTTATCAATCGTATCTCTCACTTGCTCGCTACCAGGGTTAGGTAGGTTACTTTCTAAATGTAATCTGTTACAGTTACTAATTACCAGTCCAAAATTGCAACCAGTAACATACCTGTTGGATGACCCCCAAACTCAGTAACCTAATCTGATTACTTTCAGTTACTTTTGGATTACTTTCTCCTCTTAAGAAGACAAAAATGAATATTACCAAATGAACGACATCTATTGCAGGATAAATCAATGTTCGAGTTTACATAACTGTCGATAAATGCATGTTGCATTTGACTTTATGGGTTATGTAGGTTTCTAACCTATTGCTTTCTACTTCAATACAGGTAATAAAACAATTAGGCTATATCTTTACAATAAAAACACAAGTCTGTCAGATTTACAGTCATTCAAATTGATAAAATACCACTAGGATTTTCAAGAATAGGGCTTGGAAATATAGATTAGACTAATTGTTTTACCTAAACATAACCCAAAGACTAAGGACTTATTAGCTTACTTTGTTGTTTATATTTTTGTTGTCATGGAGAACTGATTGAGCTCATTGCTTACTTGTGGTCAGACTCGCTCAGGTGTGAACAAACTCAAACGTGCACCTTTACTCAATGCAGATTTGCATGTCATTGAGAAAACAGAAAGGTGTCAAAGTATTTTTTCCACAAACAACCTTTTTGGATAAGAAGAATGGCGCCGGAGGGGATGGCTGCTGTTTTACAGGCTCCTCACCAATTGTGCTATTTTGTGTGTTTTTTCGCATTGTTTGTAACTTATTTTGTACATACTGTTTATGCTAAGATCTCTTATGACCGAAAAGAGCTTCTGGATATCAGAACAGCGATTACTCAACTCAAACTGGATGAAGATTTTTTCTTTAATGAGTCAGACGTGATGGATATAATTTTGCTCCAGGACAAGGCCCAAATCCCCGTCATTCGCATGAAGAAAATAAGAAAATACAGGGGGCGGAGGTCAGGGTGCCTTGTAAAAATTTGTCAGCGAGTGGGTAACTCGCCCTCTGTCATCCATTCTATTAGTCATTGTGCAATCACTGGAGAATAAAATGGATGAGCTCTGTTTGAGACCATCCTACCAACGAGACATTAAACATTGGAATATCTTATGTTTCGTCATGGCTGAGTCGTGGCTGAGCGACAACACAGATAATTTACAGGGCTGGGTTTTCCGTGCATCGGTAGGACAGAACAGCTACATCCGGTAAGACGGGGGGTGGGGTTGTGTGTCCATTTGTAAACAACAGCTGGTGTTTAATATTATGGTAGTCTCGAGGTATTGCTCGCCTGAGGTGGAACACCTCATGATAAGCTGTAGACCACTCTATCTACCAAGAGAGTTTTCATCTATAATTTTCATAGCCATCTATTTACCACCACAAACCGATGCTGGTACTAAGACCACAGTCAATACGCTGTATAAGGCCATGAGCAAACAAGAAAATGCTCATGCAGAAGTGGTGCTCCTAGACTTTAATGCAGGCAAACTTAAATCAGTTTTACATCATTTCTAACAGCATGTCACATGTGCAGCCAGAGGAAGAAAAGCTCTAGACCACCTTTACTCCACACACAGAGACGTGTACAAAGTTCTATGCTACAGGACTGTTTTGCTAGCACAGACTGGAATATGTTCTGGGATTCATCCAATGGCATTGAAGAATAAACCACCTCAGTCACCGGCTTCATCAATAAGTGCATCGATGACGTCATCCCCACAGTGACCGTATGTACATACCCCAAAAAGAAGCCATGGATTACAGGCAACATCCGCACCGAGCTAAAAGCTGGAGCTGCCACTTTCATGGAGCGGGACACTAATCCGGACGATTATAAGATAGTCTTTGCTATGCCCTCAGACAAACAATCAAACAGGCAAAGCGTCAATACAGGATTAACAATTAATCATACTACACCAGCTCTGACGCTCGTCAGATGTGGCAGGGCTTGCAAACTATTACGGACCACAAAGGGAAACTCAGACGCGAGCTGCCCAGTGACGCGAGCCTACCAGATGGGCTAAATACCTTTTATGCTTGCTTTGGAGAAGCAACACTGAAGCATGCATGAGAACACCAGCTGTTCCGGTGTGATCATGCTCTATGTAGCCAATGTGAGCAAGACCTTAAAACAGGTCAACATTCCCAAGGCCGAGGGGCCAGACGGAGCATGCGTGAACCAATTGGGAAGTGTCTTCACTGACATTTTCAACTTCTCCTTGACCGAGTCTCTGTTGCGACCTGAAGTGTGTGTGACGTTATCTTATGTTTTTAATTTGTACACTTAGTTAAACATTCTGCCAACCATGGATTTACAGTGGTGGGGTGTTGGACTGATCTTGTTGATCGTGTACATACCCGCTACGAACGGACTAAATAATGAAAACACTGCTGGCAGCGGAATCCAATTACTACAATGCAACTCAAATACGAACGCGATGGATATCCCAATGGCCCATCTAATACCTGATTGTCTGCGAGTGGATCACAAACCCAAATGCAAACGTGGAAAACGCGGGGGAATAAGACAAAGACTTAAAAAAATTAAGAACAAACTCCCCTTACCCACCACCTTGCTGATTAATACCCAGTCACTGAGGGGGAAAGCGGATGAGTTGGAAGCGCAGATTCGCTGACAACACGAATATCGGGAGGCCTGTTTGCTGGCATTTACTGAGACGTGGCTGGATGACAGAGTCCCGGACAGAGAAGTGGAGCCGGCCGGCTTCACTCTGGTCAGAGCGGACCGTGATCTGACCGTCACATTGACTCGGTACCGGTACCCCCTGTATATAGCCTCATTATTGTTATTTTATTTGTTATTTTTTAAATTACATTTTTTACTAGTTTATTTAGTAAATATTTTCTCTGTTTATAATTCTATCACTCTATTTTCTTAAAACTGTATTGTTGGTTAAGGGCTTGTAAGTAATATATTTACACGGTTGTACTCGGCACATGTGACAAATAAAATAAAATTGGATTTGATTTTAATTTATTAGTTATCCTACAAGCAATCATCTAGTTTTTCAAAAGTTTCAGTAATGTCACAAAAACAATTCTGGTAACCGAAAGGACTACAGGTAGTTTTTTTTTGTAATCAGTTACATTCAGTTTGCCAGTCTGTCCACTCAAAAGTCTTCAAGCAGCAAGACACTGCCTGAGTGGACATATTGACAGAGTAAGTGATAGCAACGTTTCAAATCGCAGCTTTAACACACAGATGCATTCACACTCTCACACACACACACACACACACATATTTATCAAACTCCTCTACACCCCTACTTACCCACACACACAACCCTCCCCGCCAATATGCACCATACAGTGTGTTACCTGGTTGTAGAGGGCACAGACGTGAAGGGCGGTGTTTCCAGAGGCGTTCTGAGCAGTCATGTCGGCTCCGTAAAACAGCAGGTGCTCCAAGTGCTGAACATGACCATGACGGCATGCCTGTATGTGGAGACACATGGATGCCAGTTTGGGTTATTGAGGTATTTTGGGTGATTGAGATATCATACACTGTGTGATATTGGAGAAAGACAGTTTCGTTTCTCTGTTTTCTTCTCTTTGTCTCTCCCCCACATGCACTATAATTGTTGTTCCCTCTCTGTTTTGTCTTGTCTCTATCTCTCACACACACACACACACACACACACACAGAATACTAATACCATGGGGGGAGAGGGAAGGTAACTGATTGGAGTATAGTAATGGAGGTCTCTGGAAAGTTGGCCTGTAGGTCCAGTTTTAGTGCTGGCTTTCTCTTCACCCCATTCAAACTGGGTGAGAGTTCCCCTCTCAAAATACACACTCTTTCTCGCACACTCCTTTGGCATCTCTCTTTATTTTACCAGCAGCCGTCAGTTCAGTCCAGAGTATCCCAAACTAGCGACTTCATGTGGGGTCACCTGATTTAAATTTGGGGTCACGAGAGAAACTCGAAAAAGCAGTCTCTGTTTTCTTCCTACAAATCTTTTGAACGGTTTAAGCTACAAATATTATAACCCCATCACTGAAAGATAAGACTCTCAGGCACACTATATTTTTTCTGTAGTGGTGTAAAGTACTTAAGTAAAAATACTAACTAAGTCGTTTTTTTTAGGTATCTGTACTTTACTATTTATATTTTTGGCTGCTTTTACTTTTAATTGACTACTTTTACTTTTACCTCTTTAGGAATGTATCCTAAAGAAAATAATGTACTTTTAACTCCATACATTTTCAATGACACAAAAAAGTACACGTTACATTTTCAATGCTTAGCAGGACAGGAAAGTGGTCCAATTCACTCACTTCAATTCACTGCCTCTGATCTGGAGGACTCACTAAGCACAAATGCTTAGTTTGTAAATTATGTCTGAGTGTTGGAGTGTGCCCCTGGCTATCTGTAAATTTAAAAACAAGAACATTGTGCCTTTTGGTTTGCTTAATATAAGGAATTTGAAATTATTTATACCTTTACTTTTGATACTTAAGTATATTTTTGCAATTTGACTTACTTTTGATACTTAAGTAATATTTAAAAACAAATATTTTTAGACTTTTAATTTTACTTGAGCCATTTTCTACAAAGGTATCTTTACTTTTACTCAAATTTGACAATTGGTTACTTTTTCCACCACTGGTTTTCTGTAACACTCTATAATGCATAGAATAGAGAGGACAAGACCGGGCTCTAAATCAGACTGGGGGAAAAAGAACATCATCAATGACGTTGTTCTTTTCTACACAGAAGATCATGTAAAAAGTATTGCCTGATGATGTTTTGAACTTCCCAATACCTTTCTGACCCATTTCAGTCACTTCAGACCATTCTTCCTTCAGATTGAGATAGCCTACTGTGAAAGTACTTTCAGACTGATTTGTTATAGACTGTCATAGCCCCAATTTAAAAAGTAAACATTGGCCATTGATTACATCACTTTTTTTACAAGGAGGGGTCATGACAATGCTTGGATATCAAAATGGGGTCGCACGACAAAAAAAGTTTGGGAACACCTGGTTTAGCCTGATTATACTGTAGGTCTCGTAGCCTCCAGGTTAACCCTGCATTGAGTTCTGTGGTGGAAGGGAAGAACAGGGCAAGCAGGTGGGGGGATTACCATGGATGTCCCCAGACATGCTGGTGTGGAGAGTAGAGTAGAAGAGAGAGTGGTGGGAACAGTAGAGCACTGTGGACACAGTACTGTTGACTGAGTTCTAGTGCTCCAGTCCTTTATGGTTTATATAATGACAGGGTCTGCAGAGTTTTATCAAGCCCTGTAGTGGTACTCCTGTTCCCTCCATTTAAAACCTTATGAAGTCTTCAGTGCTTTGGTGCCCCGTCCAATTAGGAAATGAATACTGTACTTGTTCCGCTTTGCTCTTCCGCTACGTTTTCTTCCTAATCAACGGAAGGTTTCCTCAAAATGTCAGTCTGGATCTACAGTAGTGTCTATGTCTGGGAAGAGCAGTCTCTCTCTGTATGTGTGTGTGTGTCCGTGTGTATCCGTGTGTGTTTGTGTCTGTATCCATGTGTGTGTGTGTGTGTGTGTGTGTGTGTGTGTGTGTGTGTCCGTGTGTATCCGTGTGTGTTTGTGTCTGTATCCATGTGTGTGTGTGTGTGTGTGTGTGTGTATTAGTGATGAGCAGGTTGACTCATAACCTGCAATCCCCGCGGTTATATCCATTGGGTTGGTTGGTTTAGGGACATGAAATATTGTGTGGTTTACTTTTATCTGCCATTAGTGCGTAAGCCTAAACTTTAGGGCCTAACTCAGAGTTTCCCAATCTAGAGTTCGCAAACCCATGTGGTTTGAAAATGGCATCGCGAGATGGGGTGGTTCATAGAACCGGTAGCTGCTAGATGCGGTTGTAATTAACAGAGCTTCTTCTGTTTCTTCCTACAAATGTTTCTCTATCTTTTGAATTATTTAAGTGACAAAATATTATGACCCCATCACTGAAAGATAAGACGCTCAGGAACACGTACTTACATACTGTTTGTGGACAAGACCAGGCACTAAATCAGACTGGTGGGAAAATAACATAATCAATGATGACTAGCAGGTTAGGGTCGGGTGCAGGATTCAGATTTTCACTTTATCACATATAGTTAGGCATTTGTGGATGGGTGTGGTGGAAATTCTAACCAAGTGAGAACGACTTTGTTATTTCTTCAAACAATCAATCTTTATTATTGATTAGAATTGCAATAATGGAGCTGGTAAATCGTTGAGAGCCCAACGAGCAGATTTGGGGTACAGCTCTTTATAGCAATGTACATCCTCCTGAATGTTCATGACAAACAACAAATGTCTGGAATGGGTCAAAAGGTTAGGATTTGTATGTGAGAAAGGAGTATCCCCCAGCCAGATAGCATTTGCTGTGACAACTGTTCCAATTGTATAGAAATCATGGTTTAGCCCCTAAGTCAAGGTTCCTCCCATCAACCGTCCACAACAGAGACATCTCCTCCCTGGTACCTCATAATACACAAACACCAACTCAACCTAAGGCATGCAGGCTGTAGGTTCTATCACCAAGCCATCATAAATCAATTGCCAGCGCCAAGCGCCAAGCCCCCAGCGCCAAGTCCCACACACAGATGAGACAGTACTGAGGAACCTTATTTGATGCATAAACAGTATTAAAACATAATCTTGTCATTTTTCTACCATATGGGTTATTAGCAACTGCGGGCAGGTGCGTCTGTGTGTGTTTACCTGGTGTGTCTCCTGCCAACCGTTCTCGTCCACACAGCCCACCTGAGCGTGGTCGTGGAGCAGAAGTTCACAGCAGTAGGGGTCTCCTCCTACCATAGAGCTGTGATAGAGCGGACTTAACCCCCGACTGTCCTTATAGTCAGGAGACGCACCCAGGTCCAGCAACGTCTGGCAGAGAGAAAGTGAACGAGAAGGAAAGTTAGAGAACACACACACACAATGCACACACTCACTTCAAGCCCAACAGAAGCTATGAAAACCCCTGTATGAAAACACTATCCATTTCCTTTGTGGGATCTACATTTTTCTATCATAGGCTTCTCCACTCATGTAGATCAAAAAGAGGGACATAGAGTAGTCCATTAAGATGATGGGTTTTTCTGCACTACAGCTATAGCTCTCAGGATGAGAACAATGATGAGTCATATCAGAGGCATTCAGTAATGATACACATCCATTCACTGAGCACACGCCTACTCATTAAAGACAACAACCTAACCTCCTCAAAGCAGATGAAAACCCAGTGAGCCAGGGAGGGCACAAGAAGCCCATTGAATAAAAGCATCTTTTCAGTCAGGTCTCGGAAGAGAGTACTTAGCACCCACATACACACTGAGCAAATCATGTGAGTCAGACTCTTACTTATGACAAGCAGAAAGTGAGTGAGTGTGTGTGTGTGGTCTAGTTCTTCTATCTTTGTGGTGACCTGCAATCCCCAAAAGTCCCCACGAGGGTAGTAAAACCAGGAACATTCTCCTCGTGGGACATTTCCCAGTTTCGCACAAAGGCTATTTTAGCTTAGGGTTAGATTTAGGGTTAGGGTTACAATTAGGCTTAGGGTTACAATTAGGGTTAGATTTAGGTGTTAAGGGTTAGGGAACATAGGATTTTGAATGGAAATCAATTTTAGGTCCACTCGAGGATAGAAAAAGAAGTGTGTGCGTGTGTTTGTACGTGTGTGTACTCACTATGAGGGCTGTATGGTTCTTGGTGCGGACAGCCTTATGCAGTGCAGTGATGCCGTCTCGGGTCCTGAAGTCCAGGTGAGCTCCTCCACTCTTCAGCACCTTGATGAGGTCTGCACAGCCCTCCAGCTGAGACGCCATGGTCAGAGGACATTCTACAGCACACAGGGGGAGAGAGGAACTAGGTTTAATATATAACAGGACAGCTTTTCAGTGTACATTCTGCATTGTACTGAGACAGAAGCATGCATTCAGCATTAGGGTTGACTTTAATTGTTAGTATTTAAATGAATCAAAGCATTTGTATGAGAAGGCCTATCCCTTTAAATGTCTCTGATTAGAGTGATAAAGGCAGGGTGAATAAAATACTAGTTCCATTTCCAGATGAATCCACTCTCATCAATTTCAAGTGATTCATTTAAGAAGACAAATATTGTGCATTTGAGAGCCTCATCAGCGAAATGACTGTGATAAACATGATGGAGTTTGTGTTTACCAAAACCAGATAAGAGTGTCGGAGTTAGCAAACAATCTGTGTGTGTATGTGTGTGTGTTTGTTTGTTTGATGATGATGATGCAACTTAACACTAACGCCTCGATCACACCGACAGCATCATTGCATTTTGGTACACCAGAAGTAAATTAATTTCCAATGGAACGCTGCGTTGCGTAGCACTTTGCGCAATGACGCTGTCGGTGTGATTAAGGCGTTAGAAGCCATCAATCTCATTATTTTAAATGTAGTTTTCTCTTCATCAAAGAAGGTGTTTGGGATGAACTGTGGGTTTAGTATATTCACAAACATGTGCACACACAGACACAACAAAACTAGCATTTAGAACCAAATTAACAAAAAATGTGTTTGTTTTGCGCTCTCTCTCTCAACAAATGACTGCACAAACATTTGCATAAACATGAGGAGATTAGCATGAAAAATAATCCATCTTTACCCAGCATGCATTGAGATGTGGCAGAGAGGGCCAGACGGATATCACTCAATGGGCAGCCAACCCGAACAATCACAGCACTCGTTATCTACGTCTGTCTGTCTCTCTATCACTGTATCTGTCTGTCTGTCTGTCTGTGAATATTTCCGGAACAGTCAATCTGTCTGTCTACTTCTGTCTGTCAGTCTCTGTATCTGTCCGTCTATCTCTGTATCTCTCTCTCCCTCTCTAATAACACTGATAATAAGTATCCTCAGGAAGTTCAATCAGTAGAACAGGAACCTCGGTGGGGAGTAAATTCCTGATTGGACGATAGCTGTTTCGATACTGTGTGTCTGAATGTACTAGCAGTATCACAATCATATCTACTCTCTTAATACTGTGGAACATACACTGAGTGTACAACACATTAGTAACACCTCCCTAATTATGAGTTGCACCTCCTTTTGCCCTCAGAACAGCCTCAATTCGTCAGGGCATGGACTCTACAAGGTGTTGAAAGCATTCCACAGGTATGCTGGCCCATGTTAACTGCAATACTTCCCACAGTTGTGTCAAGTTGGCTGGCTATCCTTTGGGTGGTGGACAATTTTTGATACCAGTGGAGGCTCCTCAGAGGAGGAAGGGGAGGGCCATCATCCTCAGTGAATTTCATAAAAATGTAAATTGTAGAACATTAAAAAAATGTATCCTTTTTAGATAAAACTATACTAAATATGATCACGCCACCAAATAACTGATGAAATCACACTACTTTGCCAAGAAAGTCTACAGTAGCCTCAACAGCCCTCTGTAGGGTAGCACCATGGCGTAGCCGGAGTACAGCTAGCTTCCGTCCACCTCTGGGTACATTGACTTCAATCCAAAACCTAGGAGGCTCATGGTCCTCACCCCTTTCCATAGACTTACAAACTAATTATGACAACTTCCGGAGGACGTCCTCCAATCTCGATTGCGTCATCTGTGGATCTGTTGGGGCGGTATGAGAATTGGAGTGGGTCTAGGGTGTCTGTGAGGATGCTGTTGATGTTAGCCATGACCAGCCTTTCAAAGCACTTCATGGCTACTGACGTGAGTGCCACGGGGCGGTAATCATTTAGGCAGGTTACCTTGGGCACAGGGACTATGGTGGTCTGCTTGAAACATGTAGGTATTACAGACTCGGTCAGGGAGAGGTTGAAATTGTCAGTGAAGGCACTTGACAGTTGGTCCGCGCATGCTTTGAGTACACATCCTGGTAATCCGTCTGGCACAGCGGCTTTGTGAACACAGTCATCCAGAACAGCTGGTGCTCTCGTGCATGCTTCAGTGTTGCTTGCCTTGAAGAGAGCATAAAAGGCATTTAGTTTGTCTGGTAGGCTCGCGTTGCTGGGCAGCTTGCGTCTGGGTTTCCCTTTGTAGTCTGTAATAGTTTTCGAGCCCTGCCACATCCGAAGAGCGTCAGTGCAGGTATAGTAGGATTCAATCTTAATCCTGTATTGACACTTTGCTTGTTTGATGGTTCGTCTGAGGGCATAGCGGAATTTCTTATAAGTGTCCAGATTAGTCTCCCGCTCCATGAAAGCGGCAGATCCATGGCTTCTGGTTGGGATATGTACGTATAGTCACTGTGGGGACGACGTCATCGATGCACTTTTTGATGAAGCCAATGACCGAGTTGGTGTATTCCTCAATGCCATTGGATGAATAGCAAAACAAAGTCACTGGTGCTTCCTGCTTTAGTTTTTGCTTGTAAGCAGGAATCAGGAATTAGGAGGATATAATTATGGTCAGATAGAATTGTGGTCAGATTTGCCAAATGGAGGGCGGGGAGAGCTTTGTATGCATCTCTGTGTGTGGAGTAAAGGTAATCTAGAATTTATTTTCCGGTTGCACATGTGACAATTTGGTAAAACTGATTTAAGTTTGCCTGCGTCTGGGTGAGCATTTTCTTCTTTGCTTATGGCCTTATAGAGTTGGTTGAGAGCGGTCTTACGCGGAACCCAAACCGGCTGCGCGCATGTGCAATCGTGCGCTATCGTGCATACATGTATTTTGTCCCCCTACACCAAACGCGATCACAATACGCAGGTGAAAATATCAAAACAAACTCTGAACCAATGACATTCATTTGGGGACAGGTCGAAAAGCATTAAACATGTATGGCAATTTAGCTAGTTAGCTTGCACTTGCTAGCTAATGTGTCCTATTTAGCTAGCTTGCTGTTGCTAGCTAATTTGTCCTGGGATATAAACATTGAGTTGTTATTTTACCTGAAAAGCACAAGGTCCTCTACTCCGACAATTAATCCACACATAAAACGGCCAACCGAATCGTTTCTAGTCATCTCTCCTCCTTCCAGGCTTTTTCATCTTTGAATTTATATGGTGATTGGCATCTAAACTTTCATAGTATTATCACGACGACCAGCAAAACAGTTCGTCTTTCAAACACCCACGTGGGTATAACCAATATAACCATGTGGGTACCTGCTTCTATAAACCAATGAGGAGATGGCATGTGGGTACCTGCTTCTATAAACCAATGAGGAGATGGCATGTGGGTACCTGCTTCTATAAACCAATGAGGAGATGGGAGAGGCAGGACTTTCAGCGTGATCTGCATCAGAAATAGAAAGGTGTTCTATTTTAGCCCTTGGCATCGCAGACGTTCGTTGACGCGCACAAGCAGTGTGGGTGCAATAATTGAATAACATGGATTTCTACATTTATTTTGCGACGCTCACGCACGCGACGTGTCTGGTCTGGTCAGCATGTTAGTGCCAGCTTCACTTTGTGGTGGTAAATAGACGGCTATGAATAATACAGATGAGAACTCTTTTGTTAGGTAGTGTGATCAACAGCTAATCATAAGGTACTCTACCTCAGGCGAGCAATACCTCGAGACTTCTTTAATATTAGACACCGCGCACCAGCTGTTATTGACGAAAAGACCCACAAAAGACCCACCCATTTTCCAACGATTGCACGTTAGCAAGAAGAATGGAAGGCATTGGGAGTTTTCTCGCTCGCCTCCGGATTCTCAGAAGGATCCCCAATCTGCGTCCCATTTTCCAATGTCTTTTCTTCACGCAAAAGACGTGGATCTGGGCCTGTTCCATTGAAAGCAGGATATCCTTCTCGTCGGACTCGTTAAAGGAAGAAGTTTCTTGCAGTTTGCGTTGAGTAATCACTTCTCTGATGTCCAGAAGTTATTTTCGGTCATAAGATATGGTAGCAGCAACATTATGTACACAATAAGTTACACAAAGCACCAAAAAAAATACAAAATTGCACAATTGGCTGGGAGAATGTAAAACGTCAGCCATGTTCTTCGCACCATCTTTATGAATGAGAGTCATCCAATATGCTATATTAGAAATAAGGCCATGCTCATGGAAAATACATTTTCCTCTCATCTTAAACGGCACTGACCGCCTCTGCTTGACACACACGGGAAACTGTTGAGCGTGAAAAATTCTTGACCCACTCAAACCGGTGAGCCTGCCAACTACTACCTGTTCAAAGGCACTTAAATATTTTTTCTTGCCCATTCACCCTTGGAATGGCACGCATACACAATATGTCTCAATACTCAATGCTTAAAAATCCTTCTTTAACCTGTATCCTCCCATTCATCTACACTGATTGAAGTGGATTTAATAAGTGACATCAATAAGGGATCATAGCTTTCAGCTGGATTCACCTGGTCAAATAGTACTGTGGCTCAGCTAACCATTGTTTGTTCTCTCGCCAGGAATCAGTGACATCTGCAGGGAAGTTGTTAGCACCCAGCGGCAGGTAGCCTAGCGGTTGAGTTGGGCCAGTAACTGTGGGTTGCTATTTCGAAACCTCGAGCCGCCTAGGTGAGAAATCTGTTGATGTGTCCTTGAGCAAGGTAGTTAACCCTAATTGCTCCAGGGTCACCATCAATAATGGCTGTGTCTCAGGGGGAGTGGGCTATGCAACAAAAAAATAATCACACGTGTATAATCCACACTTGTACAAATGTAAGAACCCACCTAATTATTATCTCATCAATGAGCATGTTTTTATTCACATATTGTAGCACTGTTTTGTTCAATCTAAATTAACGCTGCATGTATCTTTGATTCTATCATTTCTGGATGCTAGAGGTGCAACTGTCTCCTCACCTCCCGATTCAGGGTCGTGGAAGTTGGGGTCCAGACCTTTCTCCAGGAACTTGGACACCTTTTCGATGTTCCTCTGCTGTACATACTCCATAAACTTCTTCAGGTTCGCCTGGGAGACAGACAGATAGAGAGTCCATGTCATTCAACTAGTATTAAAAACATATTTAAATGTAATTCATGCGAATCTAATTGCATTTAATATTGAGGAGGGGGAGCGGTTTGAGTGAGTTTGAGAGAGGGGGTGAGAGTGAGAAAGAGAGAGCGATAAAGAGATAGATAAAGGAGGAGAAATATAGTGGATAGGGAAGGAGGGGAGAGAAAAAGAGAGGTAGTGAAGGTAGTGAAATAGAGCGAATGAAGGACAGTTAGGGAGATATAGAGAAAGATAAAACATAGAGGGAGAGAGAGCGCTGTGATTGGGTGATGTAACACTCATGTGGATAGAGATGTTTAATAATGCAGGTGCGAGATGAAAGCTGAAGCACACTCCCGTGTGTGTTTGTGTTCCATGTCAGTCCAAGTGGAAGATTTAGGTGGATCCAGTAGTGCATTAGGCACCGTTGGGTAGACCGCAATATTCCATCTCTCTGTACTTCCAAAGCAGCAAAAAACGAACTTTCTATTCATCAAGAACAAAATACAGTACATAGCACTTCTCTTTAAAGGATCAGACCACTTACCCATGCCTTATCCTGTAACCAACTAGTTCCTATACTGTGCATTATAAGTAAAGGAAACAGCACTTAGGTTTGGGGTCAAGTCCATTTCAATTCAATAAATTCAGCACAATATGGAAAACACACAGGTGTGAGGTAGATTGGGTGTATGTACTGGTTATTGAAAGCAGAGGAGTTGAGGTATGGTCTTTACTCCCAATATTCAGTTTTATGTTACAGTTTCACACCAAAGAGGGGATTTTGGATATCCTTATCTTTGTAACCTTTGCTTGATATTCAGCTCATTGCAGTAAAGCGTTTCAACCATTACAGATGACTATCTCACCCAGATGTTTAGAGAGTGAATTGGGATACGTACACATCTGCATCTGCTGTACAAGGCTGGAAAGCTCATTCATAAAATAACACCATGCAGCCACACACAGAACTGCCCAAATAGGGATTTGGACCAGAATCTATCTGGTCCCCACTTATCTACTTCTGTAGTACTACTGAAACAAGGAAGTTTGCAAGCAAAACACCACAGCCATAGAGTACTATGTAAGGACAATACATATTGAATACTTTAATCTGAACAAAAGGTTGAGGTGAATTTCCACTTCAATTCAGTTACTTAGTGATTCAATTTGAATTTCTGTTGAATTCCTGAATTGACTGAATGAAAATGGTATTTATCCCAAAGCCTGACTCGAATCCCTATTAGCCTAATTACCAACCTGTAAAATATTCTCAATCAATACTACTGACTTAAAAACCTTGGGTTACTTGAGAGATTCCATATGCTGACAACAGCTTTCTGTGAAATAATGATTCCACTGTCGATGTAGCTTTAAATTAAATCCAGCTAACATCATTGAGAAATAGGAAATAGGTAATACAATATTGATACAGCATCTGAAATATTCAATACAGTTTGAACACACAGTATCTGAAGTAGTCAAGACTATATTGGTATGGTATCTATAACATAACTTTATTGTGAGATACAGAGATGGTATTAAACATAGAGGCTAGACGAGAGAGCTGTGTTCAGATATAACCCATCTGGCTAACAGAGAGATATCATTACTATTCTATTCTCAAGGTTTCTCTGCCTCACTTGTTACATAACCACCACATGCACTGAAACCTACAGTACACACACACAAAGTAAAAGGTGCAGTGACACAAACAAAGGATTATTTTTACAGACATACTGTACACACGCTTGCAGAAAAAACACACACACCACACACACCTTGCCTGTGACCAGCATCGCTAATTAGCTGAACATCATGTAGAAGGCGTGTGCCACTCACCATGTAAGTCGTCAAATATATCCGTCCTTCCAAAATCCCTCTCTTTAACTCCTTCACAACTTCACGTCTCTCTCGTGCTCCCTCACTCAGAGACATCTCCGCTCTCGCCCATACCTGGCTACCCTGGCTCACTCACACACACACACACATTGGCACTGAGAATGACTGCCGACTGCTCCTCTCACCATCATCAGCTGTACTGAGGAGAAATTCACTCTGGCTTTTTTCAGAATATATGATAAGTGGTTGTTATGGTGATAGGATACAAAGAGTGAGCTCTGACTGCCAGAAACATACGTGTGTGGGAAGATAAGTCTGTGCGTGTGTACTATGAAATGCATTACTAGAAAGGCCGGAGGGATGCTTAGCTAGCAATGTGTTTCGTATAATGTGTGTAATTTTGCCCGTTGAGTGCAGAGGAGAGGAGACAGCTTTGTTATGGCTAATCTACTCAAGTACACATCCTAATGAACACCATCACACACACAGAGTATCATACTACAAAGTGGAACAGTATACATTTCCCTTCAGGAGAGTGGGGGGGGGCTCAATGCGGTTCCAGCCACAGCGCAGACTCCTTTATTGAAATACAAACGCTGTCACTGATGACTGGGAGCCTTGTTTGGCACAGGAAAATGACAGGAGAGGATGTACATGTGAGACGGTTTGTTTGATGGCATATGTCTGCGTCCCAAGTCCCAACTTGATCTCATAAGGAACTGTAACAATGTAATCTCACAGGCTGAGAGAGGCTAACATCCACAGATTTGCAAAACATTACTGATGTTTACAAAAATGTGTGAGAGGTTAGGTTGAAGCATGTTAGCAAGGGGGTTAGGTTTATTTTAGTTTTGGGGTAAGGGTAAGGTTAGTTTGAGTCATGCTTGAGGGTGCAGCACTGCCAAATGTAAAGATCAGACACAAATTGGCCACAAAACAATCCCTCTACTGTTACGTTTCTGGTGTGATTTCAGGCTGCCTAGTCTCCAGCTCAGTTTAATTCACAACACGGGTTCAAGAGTCAAATCTAATCGGGGGATCAATTTGAGACACACACACCGGTCATACTAATGTCATTACCACGGGAACCCATATCATAGCAACGAGAAGCCCTCCCCATAGTAACACGGTACGCACACAGAAACAGATGAACCAGCAAAAGAGAACTGACAGATATGGGACAGAACACACACAGGTGTCACACAGGCATACATACACAAGCACGCCGTGCCACGCACACACGCACTGATACAGAATTTTAATTTGAGCCAGTTTGTTACAGCAGGAAAATAATCATGCAGAAACAAGAAATGTGAATTATGTAGACTATAATTAATGGACATTTTTTTGAAAGGGTTGATATATTTTTCATTATGGAAAATCAAGTCTGACATTTTAAAGTGGAAAATTGAAACTTTAGAAGCCTTTTCAAACATCGGATACACTACAATTTTGCATTTCCTGTTGTGCAGGAAAATTCTCAGCAACAAAAGAGTGATCAAATTAAGATCCTACATCTGTACTCACGTGTCACAGACACATACACACACACAACCACTGTCTACCTAGCATTAGGAAACACATCAGAATGACCTTCAGTCAGGGAGATTTTCTCCAAATCAGCACTTACAGACCCTACCTTTCTCTCACTGTATCCAATAGTAAAGGTTAATATCTGCCAACACAGCAGGCCCAACACCCAGCAGTGTGATCCTAAAATCACTGTCAGAGCATAAGATACTGTTCATATTACCATGTGCTAGTGTGTGTTTTTTTAATGTAAATCACAAAGTGCATCTGCATTTCCTACAAAGTAGGAAAATTATCAACAACAGAAGAGTGATCAAATTAAGATCCTACATCTGTTCACAGTACATGCTACATATTCTTCTAGAGAGCAAGTAACCAGGTATACACTTCAGAGTTCACTGGGGAGCAAGTAACCAAGTACACTTGCCAGGAGAGTAAATAAAATCAATGACCTTCAGGATTTAGATAAATAATCCCATGGTTTAATCCTGACACTATTTCTATCTCCAAGGTTTCTCCTCTTAGACTTCATCTGCCACCTGCAGATAATGGCTACAGTGTGAGGACCCTGCCAGAAAGAATCTCTCTCTCTCTCTCTCTCTCTCTCTCTCTCTCTCTCTCTCTCTCTCTCTCTCTCTCGACATTCCTCACTAAATGTAGCTAATCCTACATTTGCATTT
Source organism: Oncorhynchus nerka (assembly GCF_034236695.1). Classification (NCBI taxonomy): domain Eukaryota; kingdom Metazoa; phylum Chordata; class Actinopteri; order Salmoniformes; family Salmonidae; genus Oncorhynchus; species Oncorhynchus nerka. The sequence continues at coordinate 32,031,353 of NC_088404.1, forward strand.
TGTTCACCAGTGTGTTTAGTCCTCATAGTGTAGCACAGTAGTGGGTTAATGTCAACTGGTCCTTGAAATACACACATGCTTTCATACATCACAACTACTTATCATTACATACCAGTGAAAGCAGCTGAGGGGAGGACGACTGGAATGGCTGGAACAGAGCGAATGGAATGGCATCAAACACATGGAAACCATGTGTTTGATGTATTTGATACCATTCCACTCATTCTGCTCCAGTCATTACCACGAGCCCTTCCTCCCCAATGAAGGTGCCACCAACCTCCTGTGTTACATACAGTACTGTATGTAAACACTTTATGTGGAATATGCACATACTGTACACATCCAGAAGCATCACAATTACTCCACCGTCATGAAGAGTTGCTGTATTGACGTATTCACACGTGCTCTGGACCATCACTACAACTACTTAACCATCTCATGTAAACACTAGGCACATTTGATCCAGCGTGCACAGAAACTTACTAGGTGAGCCAAACCAGTTCATCTACACACAAGCTCTGGAACATCTTAACTAGTTGGGCTAACCATCACACGTGAATACTTACTACCTGTGAAATACACACTCACCCAACATGCCCAGAAACATCACAAGTTAAGCATCGTGTGTGAATACTGTGTACTCTGTTAATTCTAAGTGTCAGGGATCAGAAGGATCACCTGGATCCTCTGTGAATTATGTCAACAAATGATGATATCAGTCATGGGTAAATGGAACCGACAGACAGGCTAAGGAAGCATATAACATGGCACATCCTGTACTGCACTACAATGGCCCAGAGCCATATGTTTAGTTTATAGCACGTTATGGAGAAGAGACAGTCATTTGAGATTTGGTCTTTGTCTCAAATGATTCCTTTCCAACCATTTCGCACTACTTTTGGTACAGAGGCATATGGCTCTGTCACGAATGGTGCACCGATTCCCTATGTATTCCTGTTATGTAGACACTCTATATCCAACATGCTGTATGTTGGGAGTCAGTATCTGTCTGAAAGCTCAGGGTCATATGGCTTTCAGACAGCTACATGGCTGCACACTGAAGATGTGCACGAGGACTAGGCTATGCAGTACAAGGAAGCATATGGATGGGAGTAATTACATATTTTTACCAACACTAATGCTTGCTGAATCAATGCTCTTTAATAGGATACTTCCTATGCTTGTATAGTTAGCATCAGCAGCAGGGGTGCTCAACTCCCGCCACTAACATAAAGTGATGGCTGTGATACATGGAGAGGGGGCATATCCAGCTGTCTGTTCTCCATCTGTGGCACTGATGATGATTTCATTTAATAATTGGATCACCATTGTGTAGATCATAATATTGTGTAGATCATAGTAGAAAAGCCAACGATAAAGGCATTAAGGCTTGCGCTCCTTTTTTTCGTGTTGATCTGTTGGCGGTAGGGGCATTTGATTCAGAAGCCCTACGCACCGGATAGGCACCGGATACGCACCGGATAGGCAAAGTATTTCCCTTTTCAACCATTTCATTTTTCTGAAAATACAAACTCCGCCTACCCGGTGGACCAGGCGATCTGTGAATAAATCGAGAATGCCTACTGCGCTGGCCAATCGGATAGCTCAAATCACCGTGCCTACCTACAGCTTCCACGACCCCGACCACAGCAAAATTTGACACTAGTTTACGTGAGATTTAATAACTTTTAAAACCATGACCAAGAGAGACTGTCAAAGAATACAGCAACGAGCTGCTGGTTTTATTAGTGAGTTGATGTCTACTTTTTATTCAACACTGTCAACACTTTTACAAAATATAAAATGCGCTTCGCTCTAGTGTATCGATAGCCATACATTTTATTATTATTAGCAGCTCGACTGTCCCTCTCTGCCTCTCGCTCTGGTCAGTCTCACCGGAGGAAAGGAGGGAGAGAGCAGGAACCGTGAGAGGCGGACCCTCTGCTGCTCTCTCCCTCCGCTGAGAATAATACCGTGTTCAAAATAACTTCAGTGTGTTCAAGACAACTGGGAACACGGTAAAAATGAAATCCGACTGGGACAAATCTTTTTCACTGGTCATCCAACTCGGAAACTCTGGCATCTTTCTAGAACTCCGACTTTCCGACCTGAAGTTCACTGACGTCATGATATGTTTTTTTTGTTGAGTTTCCAGTTGTTTTGAAAGCACCATGACCATCAGATGCAGGTACAGTCAGTCTAGTAAAATAAAACATGTAATTATTTCAATTTATGCTCAGCTGTGTCTCGCAAGTGTTACACCAACTAATCTATTTTGTTAATAAATCTTGAGTTATGAAATATAATATGTTCTGAGAAGGACAATATTAGCAGGCCAGGCATATAGCCAATATGCTATGATAATGTATTAGGCCTCTGCACAGCCCTCATTCCCACAGACCTGTTTTAAGTCTATGCTAATTAATAGTTCATGTTACATTTGTTCAAAACAAATCTGAGTGGTAGATATAGGCTTACTTTTTGACTGTGAAAGTGATCTTGACTCAGATAAGGTTGGTGACCACTTAAATAGCACATAGCGTGGCTTCAAATGGTGTCTGATTTTACCCACTTCCATCAAAATAAACATCAACATCAAAATAAACATTTGTTTTCTTAAAAGCCTGAAATCAGCGCAACCCAATGTAAACAGCATTAGCCTGCAGAGTTTGTTCCAGATCCCATCCTGTCCTTTTGTTGGCTGTCTTATATAAGGGTTAAGATGAAGCAGGCAGGCCTTAACCTGTATGTCCCAGATGCTTTATACAGAAACCATCCTGCTGCAGGGGCAAATCATTTTAATTAAAGAGACAGAGAGAGAGATGGAGATGAAGACAGAGGGAGGGAGGGGGAGAGATGTAGATGAAGAGAGAGAAAGAGGGAGGGGAGAGATGGAGATGAAGAGAGAGAGAAAGAGGGAGGGGAGAGATGGAGATGAAGAGAGAGAAAGAGAGGGCCAGAGAGAGATGGAGATGAGGAGAGAGACAGCGCAAGATGGAGATGAAGAGAGAGTAAGAGGAAGGGGGAGAGATGGAGATGAAGAGAGAGAAAGAGGGATGTGGAGAGATGGACATTATACTATCATATCCACAGCCAGTAAGAGAAATATGTCACAGCTCGAGTACAGTCGACCTCCTACAGCACAGCTACCACTCCATCTCTAATGGGAATCCACAGTATCTAAAGCAGTGATTCTCAACTGCTGGGTCACGACCCAGGACATTTTGAATGAGTCACTGTGTTTTTGTAGATTTTTTTTCAATTGAAAAAATACTCCAGCCTGAACTTAACCGACTAAAACCAGGTAGATATTGGTAGAAAGTGACTCAATAATGTTATCTCTTAACTATTTTTTCTTCAATCACAGTATTTTCAATATAGAGCTATTAGCAGTGCTATTTAGTGGATGTGGGTAAACTTTAATTGTTTTCTTCGTCATAATTGCTACAATTTCTATCAATATAGTATTAAAAATAGTTTTTCCGATTGCATTTTGGCCAATTTTTGTTGTGATGCAAATATTGTCGCGACTGAGACAACCTGGTTTCATTTGGGTCCCGAGGCAAAACCAGCTGAGAAGCACTGATCTTAAAGCACAGCTAACACCATGCACAGAACAACGCGCAATTAAGATAATATGCCTAATATGCATTCATATACAGTGGCAAGAAAAAGTATGTGAACGCTTTGAAATTATCTGGATTCCTGCATAAATTGGTCATAAAATTAGATCTGATCTTCATCTAAGTCACAACAACAGACAAACACAGTCTGCTTATACTAACAACACACAAATTAGTGTATTTTTCTTGTCTATATTGAATACATCACTTAAACATTCACAGTGTAGGTTGGAAAGAGCATGTGAACCCCTAGGATAATTGCTTCTCCATAAGCTAATTGGAGTCAGGAGTCAGCTAACCTGGAGTACAATCATTGAGAGGTGATTGGAGATGTTGGTTAGAGCTGCCATGCCCTATGAAAAACACAACAACATTTGAGTTTGCTATTCACAAGAAGCATTGCCTGATGTGAACCATGCCTCGAACAAAAGAGATTTCAGAAGAACTAAGATGAAGAACTGTTGACTTGCATAAAGCTGGAAAGGGTTACAAAAGCATCTCTAAAAGCCTTGATGTTCATCAGTCCACAGTAAGAGAAATTGTCTATAAAAGTTCAGCACTGTTGCTACTCTTCCTAGAAGTGGCCGTCCTGCAAAGATGACTGCAAGAGCACAGTGCAGAATGCTCAATGAGGTTAAGAAGAATCTTAGAGTGTCAGCTAAAGACTTAAATAAATATCTGGAACATGCTAACATCTCTGTTGCCGAGTCTACGATACATAAAACACTAAACAATAATGGTGTGCATGGGAGGACACCACGGAAGAAGCCACTGCTGTCCAAAAAAGACATTGCTGCACGTCTGAAGTTCTCGAAAGAGCATCTGGATGTTCCACAGCGCTACTGGCAAAATATTCTGTGGACAGATGAAACTAAAGTTGAGTTGTTTCGAAGGAACACACAATACTATGTGTGGAGAAAAGAAAAGACACAGCACACCAACATCAAAACCTCATCCCAACTGTAAAGTATGGTGGAGGGAGCATCATGGTTTGGAGCTGCTTTGCTGCCTCATGGCCTGGACAGCTTGCTATCATTGACGGAAAAATGAATTCCCAAGTTAATCAATACATTTTTCAATACATCAATACCAGACCCATATCAAACATCTCCAATCCAAAGTTAAATCTAGAATTGGCTTCCTATTTCGCAACAAAGCATCCTTCACTCATGCTGCCAAACATACCCTTGTAAAATTGACCATCCTACCAATCCTCGACTTTGGCGATGTCATTTACAAAATAGCCTCCAATACCCTACTCAACAAATTGGATGCAGTCTATCACAGTGCAATCCGTTTTGTCACCAAAGCCCCATATACTACCCACCATTGCGACCTGTACGCTCTCGTTGGCTGGCCCTCGCTTCATACTCGTCGCCAAACCCACTGGCTCCATGTCATCTACAAGACCCTGCTAGGTAAAGTCCCCCTTATCTCAGCTCGCTGGTCACCATAGCATCTCCCACCTGTAGCACACGCTCCAGCAGGTATATCTCTAGTCACCCCCAAAACCAATTCTTTCTTTGGCCGCCTCCTTCCAGTTCTCTGCTGCCAATGACTGGAACGAACTACAAAAATCTCTTAAATTGGAAACACTTATCTCCCTCACTAGCTTTAAGCACCAACTGTCAGAGCATCTTACTGCACCTGTACATAGCCCACCTATAATTTAGCCCAAACAACTACCTCTTTCCCAACTGTATTTAATTAATTTATTTATTTTGCTCCTTTGCACCCCATTATTTTTATTTCTACTTTGCACATTCTTCCATTGCAAAACTACCATTCCAGTGTTTTACTTGCTATATTGTATTTACTTTGCCACCATGGCCTTTTTTGCCTTTACCTCCCTTCTCACCTAATTTGCTCACATTGTATATAGACTTGTTTTTTTTACTGTATTATTGACTGTATGTTTGTTTTACTCCATGTGTAACTCTGTGTCTTTGTATGTGTCGAACTGCTTTGCTTTATCTTGGCCAGGTCGCAATTGTAAATGAGAACTTGTTCTCAACTTGCTTACCTGGTTAAATAAAGGTGAAAAAAATAAAAAATTTGCAGGAGAATATAAGGCTATCTGGCCACCAATTGAAGTTCAACAGAAGTTGTGTGATGCAATAGGACAACGACCCAAAACACAGATGTAAATCAACAACAGAATGGCTTCAACAGAAGAAAATATTCCTTCTGGAGTGGCCCAGTCAGAGTCCTGACCTCAAACCGATTGAGATGCTGTAGCATGACCTCAATAGACTGGTTCACACCAGACATCCCAAGAATATTGCTGAACTGAAACAGTTTTGCAAAGAGGAATGGTCCAAAATTCCTCCTGACCGTTGTGCAGGTCTGATCCACATCTACGGAAAATGTTTGGTTGAGGTTATTGCTGCCAGAGTAGGATCAGCCAGTTATTAAAACCAAGGGTTCACATACTTTCCCCACCCTGCACTGTGAATGTTTACACAGTGTGTTCAATAAAGGCATGAAAACGTATAATTATTTGTGTGTTAGTTTAAGTAGATTGTGTTTTGTCTTGTTAGGTTCTTATTTTTCAGAGTAAATAACTCACAGACACAAGAGAAGTTTAACCAAGTTGAATTCTTCCCAAAGGGTCGACACAGCTGTATTCAGACACAGACATGGCTTCCCCTGTGGTGGTATTCATACCCCACTTTGGGGTGGAGTCTCCCCCGTATCTCTAAACATTGCATCCTTCTTGCTAAGCAGGGAACAAAGTGATATGAGCCTTCAACGGTTTCTCCCCTTATCAGTACTGTCACATGCATTTGTTTTCCTGCACGGAACACATTCCAAGCTTAGTTGTCTTACTACAGAGAACTATTACCTTCTCACTCCTTTATATACTATGCGTCTGATCTATCATGTCTTTAATATCTCAATGTTCAATGTTTAGAATCCAACAGTCTATTGTTGTGACTTAGATGAAGATCAGATCCAAGGTGATTCCAAAGGTTCCACTGTAGCTGTATATTCTGTGCTTTTCTCCCAGATATATGGTATTCTTAGCTAATAAACGTTCATTTCTCACACCGTACACTCATTATCTGACACTCACTATTTGGGGGGAAAACACAGTAGGGAACTACAGTAGAGTAGAGTATGGTAATGTGTGTCTGATGCTGCTGCCAAAACCCAAACTACAAACATGTCCTACAGACATTAAAGGAGTATTGTCATTAGCTTGTCCAGGCTGGCTTCCAACACACGTCCTCAAACCATCTGGACCTCTCCTCATATCTCATAGAATGAGACGGGGATGGTGGGTGTGGGGGGGTGTTGTGTGTAAGGGGGAGTTTGAGAGAGGGTATATGGAGGAAGTGGAGAGTGGGGGGAGTTGAATAACTTGAGGTAGATGGTTGAGGAGATCTCGGTTGGTGAGAGAGTGGGGACAGGCTGTAGAATAAGGGCTCTGTGCTAGAAGTGGTAGAGCGGAGTAGTTTCATAGTACAGCTGAGACTCATTCACCAGCTGCATTTTTATCCACAAACACATTCTTACTCTTGCCAGCATCTTTGTTGAGTACCATTCCAGAGGGCTTATTCAAAATGAATGGACATACTGTACATGTTTATATAGAGGCCACATGTTTCATCATTACTTAAAATACCATGAGAGAGCATCCTGTATTTTCTATTTAGTTTGTTTCTATGTGATGCACCCTCTTAAATATTGTAGTCTCTGGCACTCAGACTAAGCAGACTCCAAGCATCAATTAGACATAATGACAAGCAAACAAAACCTAGCCGACTCCTCTTTAAGCAAATGAAAGGAATGAGGCCATCCTAGCGAGATACAGAATTAACAACCGTTTGGATGATGACAATTAACATGATGAACATCAAATGAACATCAAATTAAAAACTCAACCATAATACCAGCTTTCTGAAGAAACTGTCTTTCTGGGACATGAGGGCTGAGGTTAGGAAAAGTATCTCATTCATGACTGAGATGTACACTACATTGTAGAATAATAGTGAAGACATCAAAACTGAAATAACACATATGGAATCATGTAGTAACCTACCTTATCACAACACACCTGATTGTCTCAAACGCATTAAGAAGGACAGAAATTCCACAAATTAACATTTAACATGGCACACCTGTTAATTGAAATGCATTCCAGGTGACTACCTCATGAAGCTGGTTGAGAGAATGCCAAGAGTGTGCAAAGCTGTCATCAAGACAAAGGGTGGCTATGTGAAGAATCTCAAATATAAAATCTATTTTTTGGTTACTACATGATTCCATATGTGTTATTTCATAGTTTTGATGTCCTCACTATTATTCAACAATGTAGAAAATAGTAAAAATAATGAAAAACCCTTGAATGAGTAGATGTTCTAAAACTTTTGACCGGTAGTATGTATGTATGATGTGTGTGTGCGTGTGTGCATGTGAGTGTGTGTGTGCGTGTGCGAGTGAGTGAGTGTTTTTGTGCGTGTGTGTGTGTTGTAGTAGAAAGTTTCACCCAGCTTTGCCCTGATCCCCTCAGGGAACATTTCCATTGTATTTTACAGAGTGTCCTAGGTCCTGTGGAGACTGCATTCAGAGCATCTCAACCACAGCTAGATACACTATACAGTATGTAGCATGCTAGGTATTTTGTTTCTGGCGTCCTTGATTTAGCTTGGAGATTGCACTTTTGGGACAGTGATATTCATTGGTTCCATTGTACCAGGCAACTGAAATCAAGTGCAGCTCAAGTATTTGAAAGTGTTCAAATGTGTACATTTTAGTCTGATTGAGCAGTCTTCAATCTCGACTCTGGAACACATATACCCCCTGGTGACAGCTGGTCCAGCCCTGTCTGGAACACATATACCCCCTGGTGACAGCTGGTCCAGCCCTGTCTGGAACACATATACCCCCTGGTGACAGCTGGTCCAGCCCTGTCTGGAACACATATACCCCCTGGTGACAGCTGGTCCAGCCCTGTCTGGACCACATATACCCCTGGTGACAGCTGGTCCAGCCCTGTCTGGAACACATATACCCCTGGTGACAGCTGGTCCAGCCCTGTCTGGAACACATATACCCCCTGGTGACAGCTGGTCCAGCCCTGTCTGGAACACATATACCCCCTGGTGACAGCTGGTCCAGCCCTGTCTGGAACACATATACCCCCTGGTGATAGCTGGTCCAGCCCTGTCGGGACCACATATACCCCCTGGTGACAGCTGGTCCAGCCCTGTCTGGAACACATATACCCCCTGGTGACAGCTGGTCCAGCCCTGTCTGGAACACATATACCCCCTGGTGACAGCTGGTCCAGCCCTGTCTGGAACACATATACCCCCTGGTGACAGCTGGTCCAGCCCTGTCTGGAACACATATACCCCCTGGTGACAGCTGGTCCAGCCCTGTCTGGACCACATATACCCCCTGGTGACAGCTGGTCCTTTTCATTTTGCAATGAAAAGGCCATGGACATTATATGCCCTGCTCCGAAGTGGAGGACAGAAATATGTTCTCAGGCTAGATTCTGTTCATAACATGACCTGAACAAAGTTACTTAAATAATCTGATGATATAGGCCTAGGTCTAGATATAGTTTTTTTTTACCTAAGCCTTCATGTGTTTGAGATTTTTTTAAATTGTAGGCTACTACCTTTAGCACTTTAAGTTAATAAAGGATTTTATTGTTTAAATCGTTTTAGTTTTTTAAGCACTACCTCGCTGCTTTAGCACATGGCCACATTCCAATGTGAATTGTTTAAGAGATTGGCGTGTCTCAATGCGACTACACGATTAACGTGTGTACATCTATGCACATGAATGTTTGTGGTTGGAGTCGTTTTTTGGGGGCAGCGGACTCTTTTCTTTGTGTATGTTCAATACTTTCGGATGTCGGTTGCCAGATTTGGCGACTTGCTTCAGCGGCTTGCCCCACACATCTCGCACGAGAGAAGTCACAGCTTGCCTGCTAGTGCTGCAGAAAGTATGTCTGCGACCCTTCGGTTTTTGGTGAGTGGCAGCACATAGAAAAGTATTGCAGTGAGATATAACTTACTGTATAAGCTAGGAATCTTGACAGTTTGTGGCATCGTCGTGGAAGTGTGCCAGGCCAGTTTGCAGACGACACTACAGTGGTAGGCTTGATTACCAACAACGACGAGACGGCCTACAGGGAGGAGGTGAGGGCCCTCGGAGTGTGGTGTCAGGAAAATAACCTCACACTCAATGTCAACAAAACAAAGGAGATGATTGTGGACTTCAGGAAACACCAGAGGGAACACCCCCCTATCCACATCGAAGGGACAATAGTGGAGAAGGTGAAAAGTTTTAAAGTTCCTCGGCGTACACATCACGGACAAACTGAAATGGTCCACCCCCACAGACAGCGTGGTGAAGAAGGCGCAGCAGCGCCTCTTCAACCTCAGGAGGCTGAAGAAATTCGGCTTGTCACCAAAAACACTCACAAACTTTTACAGATGCACAATCGAGAGCATCCTGTCAGACTGTATCACCGCCTGGTACGGCAACTGCTCCGCCCACAACCGTAAGGCTCTCCAGAGGGTAGTGAGGACTGCACAACGCATCACCGGGGGCAAACTACCTGCCCTCCAGGACACCTACACCACCCAAAAACATCATCAAGAACAGCAACCACCCGAGCCACTGCCTGTTCTCCCCGCTATCATCCAGAAGGCGAAGTCAGTACAGGTACATCAAAGCTGGGACCGAGAGACTGAAAAACAGCTTCTATCTCAAGGCCATCAGACTGTTAAACAGCCACCACTAACATTCAGTGGCTGCTGCCAACATACTGACTCATCTCTAGCCACTTTAATAATGAAGAATTGATGTAATAAATGTATCACTAGCCACTTTATAAAATGTTTACATACTCTACATTACTCATCTCATATGTACAGTGGGGCCAAAAAGTATTTAGTCAGCCACCAATTGTGCAAGTTCTCCCACTTAAAAAGATGAGAGTCCTGTAATTTTCATCATAGGTACATTTCAACTATGACAGACAAAATGAGAAATTTTTTATGAATTTATTTGCAAATTATGGTGGAAACTAAGTATTTGGTCAATAACAAAAGTTTTCCACCATAATTTGCAAATAAATTAATGTACTGTTCTCTATACCATCTACTGCATCTTGCCTATGCAGTTCGGCCATTGCTCATTCATATATTTTTATGTACATATTGCTATTCATTCCTTTACACTTGTGTGTATAATGTAGTTGTTGTGAAATTGTTAGGTTATATTATTTGTTAGATATTACTGCATGGTCGGAACTAGAAGCACAAGCATTTCGTTACACTCACATTAACATCTGCTAACCATGTGTATGTGACAAATACAATTTGATTTGATTTGGCTATCGGTCATGTCCTGAAGGAGGATTTTGTTGCTTATCCCTCCACGGCACAATGGGCAGAAATCAGCAGAGATTTTGGGGATCGTTGGAATTATCCGTTTTGTTCAGGAACTGTCGACGGACAACATGTTCAGATCCGAGATCTGGCAAACTCAGGCAGCGATTACTACATCTACAAGGGCTTTTTACTACATTACTACTACATCTACAAGGGCTTTTTACTACATTACTACTACATCTACAAGGGCTTTTGACTACATTACTACTACATCTACAAGGGCTTTTTACTACATTACTACTACATCTACAAGGGCTTTTTACTACATTACTACTACATCTACAAGGGCTTTTTCTCAATGGTCCTGATGGCGATCTGCAAGGCAAGGTACTGACTATATCCAGGTAAGATGTGCTAAATACATGTGACTATATGCATATGACATGAAACTTCTACCAATATAAAAATGATCTGGCATCCCAATAAGAAGATGGAGCCTATGTCCAAAGCATAGACTACACTACACAGTTGTTACACCACACATTTGATAGCCTTCATGTTCCTGTTCAATACTAATGGAAACACTTTTTTAATTCAAAGGTTCTTCTGGCTTTGATGAAGCCAAGAAGATCTACAACTACCACCACAAAAGAGAAAGAATAATTTCAGAGAGCTGTTTTGGGATTCTTGCTGCAAGATGGAGGATCCTGGGACGAGCCCTTGAGGTTGCCCCAGAGAAAGCAGAGACCATTATGAAGGCCTGCGTGGCCCTCAACAACTACCTTTGCACAGACACTGACAACACATTCATCTAAATGGTACATCCACCAACGTTTGTTGACCACTCCACACCCACCTGCTTCCAGGAGAGTGGAGACAGGTGGTATTATGGGACACCAGCTTCCTGGACTCAAGAAACATGTCGGCAGACAGGGCAACCAGAGTTGTTATAGATGTGCGCAACAACCTCAAAGACTACTTCCTCACACTAGCTGGTTGAGTGTCTTTAAAGGGTGCTGCTATCACGTGTGGCGCCCTAAGGTAAATGTTGGAGTGTGATTTGGAAAACGTGCTGTTTGAGTCATGTTGTGAGCTACACACTTGGGTTTGTGGTCTTTCTTATTCACGCTCTACAAATCATAATGACAGTCAATTTGTCCTTCATATTTTTGGGGAGGGTAGACCCTCAAGTGTCACGAGTCCGACCGAGGGTGGTTCCCCTTCCCGGGCGGGTGGCGCTCGGCGGTCGTCGTCACCGGCCTATTAGCTGCCACTGTCTTTCCTCCCCCTCCTTGTATGTTTATTGGTAGCACCTGTTTATGTATAATTAGTTTGTCTTTATTAGACAGCCGGCCCGCCTGGTTGTTGTGCGGGATTATTTCAGTGTAACCTTCGGCTCTGTTGTAGAGGTACGTGTTAGTGCCTGGTCGTGATTTTTTCCGTTGTACATTTTCATTCCCTGTGTTTGGGAACGTTACTATTGTGAGCACCCTGTGGTGCGTTGGTGCTATTAAAGACGCACAGCATTGCACTCTCTGTCTCCTGCGTTTGACTCCACACCCACGACACCCGGAGCATTACATCAAGACCTAACCTTATGTTGTGTAGTGGCCTTTCAATGATAACTTTCCTGCCATAGAAAATGGGTGAGAATGGCTGTCCAGCTACAGACAATATGCCTAGACCCTCGAGACATTCACCTCCTCTACATAACACAAGGTTGTACATGGACATGTCTAGTGGCCTATCAATGGAGACCTTCCTGCTTTGGAGACCTGTCCAGCTGTGGACAATGAGGAAAGATCCCCCAAGACATTAACCTCATCTACATAGTAAACTTGTACTGCTTTGTACATGAGCTAAGTAACTGATTCAGCACAGTAATATTTTCTGCCACAAGTACAAATAAGCAGAGAGTTGCAGACCTTAAAGATGTTTATTTACGATCACAAGATAAAAATGGTGCAAAGTAAAACAATGTAGTGATGAAAGGGGAAATAAGATAATCTAAGTGAACACCAGTAACATGTGAATGAAGAAATAAGTATAAAAAAACTTGCAAAACCCCCCAGTAAATTAGTCATCCACAAGTCATCCACCCGCTGCATGATGTCATAGACGACCTTGGCTGGACACTGCTGCTGTTTCTGTAACTTCTGCTGCCGTTTCTTTAAGTTATCCACCCGCTGCATGATGTCATAGATGACCTTGGCTGGACACTGCTGCTGTTTCTGTAACTTCTCCTGCCGTTTCTTTAAGTTATTCACCCGCTGCATGATGTCATAGACGACCTTGGCTGGACACTGCTGCTGTTTCTGTAACTTCTGCTGCCGTTTCTTTAAGTTATCCACCCGCTGCATGATGTCATAGACGACCTTGGCTGGACACTGCTGCTGTTTCTGTAACTTCTGCTGCCGTTTCTTTAAGTTATCCACCCGCTGCATGATGTCATAGAAGTCGACCTTGGCTGGACACTGCTGCTGTTTCTGTAACTTCTGCTTCTTTAAGTCATCCACCCGTTTCTTTAAGTTATTCACCCACTGCATGATGTCATAGACGACCTTGGCTGGACACTGCTGCTGTTTCTGTAACTTCTGCTGCCGTTTCTTTAAGTCATCCACCCGCTGCATGATGTCATAGACGACCTTGGCTGGACACTGCTGCTGTTTCTGTACCTTCTACTGTTTCTTTATCCACCCGTTTCTGTAACTTCTACTGCCGTTTCTTTAAGTCATCCACCCGCTGCATGATGTCATAGACGACCTTGGCTGGACACTGCTGCTGTTTCTGTAACTTCTGCTGCCGTTTCTTTAAGTTATCCACCCGCTGCATGATGTCATAGACGACCTTGGCTGGACACGGCTGCTGTTTCTGTAACTTCTGCTGCCGTTTCTTTAAGTCATCCACCCGCTGCATGATGTCATAGACGACCTTGGCTGGACACTGCTGCTGTTTCTGTAACTTGATGTCTAGACTGGCTGGACACTGTTGTTTCTTTAATCCACCCGTCATCCACCACTGCTGCATGATGTCATAGATGACCTTGGCTGGACACTGCTGCTGTTTCTGTAACTTCTCCTGCCGTTTCTTTAAGTCATCCACCCGCTGCATGATGTCATAGACGACCTTGGCTGGACACTGCTGCTGTTTCTGTAACTTCTGCTGCCGTTTCTTTAAGTCATCCAACCGCTGCATGATGTCATAGACGACCTTGGCTGGACACTGCTGCTGTTTCTGTAACTTCTGCTGCCGTTTCTTTAAGTTATCCACCCGCTGCATGATGTCATAGACGACCTTGGCTGGACACTGCTGCTGTTTCTGTAACTTCTACTGCCGTTTCTTTAAGTTATCCACCCGCTGCATGATGTCATAGACGACCTTGGCTGGACACTGCTGCTATTTCTGTAATTTCTACTGCCGTTTCTTTAAGTCATCCACCCGTTGGATGATGTCATAGACGACCTTGGCTGGACACTGCTGCTGTTTCTGTACCTTCTACTCCACCCGCTGCATGATGTCGTTTCTTTAAGTCATCCACCCGCTGCATGATGTCATAGACGACCTTGGCTGGACACTGCTGCTGTTTCTGTACCTTCTACTGCCGTTTCTTTAAGTCATCCACCCGCTGCATGATGTCATAGACGACCTTGGCTGGACACTGCTGCTGTTTCTGTAACTTCTACTGCCGTTTCTTTAAGTCATCCACCCGCTGCATGATGTCATAGACGACCTTGGCTGGACACTGCTGCTGTTTCTGTAACTTCTGCTGCCGTTTCTTTAAGTCATCCACCCGCTGCATGATGTCATAGACGACCTTGGCTGGACACTGCTGCTGTTTCTGTAACTTCTGCTGCCGTTTCTTTAAGTTATCCACCCGCTGCATGATGTCATAGACGACCTTGGCTGGACACTGCTGCTATTTCTGTAATTTCTACTGCCGTTTCTTTAAGTCATCCACCCGTTGGATGATGTCATAGACGACCTTGGCTGGACACTGCTGCTGTTTCTGTACCTTCTACTGCCGTTTCTTTAAGTCATCCACCCGCTGCATGATGTCATAGACGACCTTGGCTGGACACTGCTGCTGTTTCTGTAACTTCTGCTGCCGTTTCTTTAAGTTATCCACCCGCTGTATGATGTCATAGACGACATCTTGCTGCATGATGGACACTGCTGCTGTTTCTGTAACTTCTACTGCCGTTTCTTTATGATGTCATAGCATCCACACTGCTGCTGTTTCTGTATGATGTCAGATCCACCCGCTGCATGATGTCATAGACCTTTGGCTGGACACTGCTGCTGTTTCTGTAACTTCTGCACTGCCGTTTCTTTAAGTTCCATGATGTCCACCTGGACACTGCTGCATGATGTCATAGATGTCATAGACCTTGGCTGGCTGCTGTTTCTGTACACTGCTGCTGTTTCTGTAACTTCTGCTGCCGTTTCTTTAAGTCATCCACCCGCTGGATGATGTCATAGACGACCTTGGCTGGACACTGCTGCTGTTTCTGTAACTTCTGCTGCCGTTTCTTTAAGTCATCCACCCGCTGCATGATGTCAGTGCCCAAAGGATCCTCAGCTGTCTTCCTCTTCTCGACATTGGAGCTGGGTCGGGGAGATGGATAACGGATATCAACTATTTTCCCTGACATGTATTTATGATACACACACTGTCTGTTTCTGATGTTTGAACTAGCCCTGCTATATCTGTGATAACACAGATACTGAATATGTCTCACTCACAATTTCTCCCATTCAGAAGAGCTGAATTCACATGTTCTAACTAGGTCTGCTAAACATAAGGTCACAAACACACACACTGACTGTACAAAAGGACTCGGCAGCATGATGAGTACATACCGTATCTGGCATATTGGTGTCTGTCTGACGATGTTTCAAGTGAACACGAATCCAATCCAGTTGTCTGACAGTCGGTGGGACACACTCCTCGTCTCCTTCACCCTAACAGATTGTGAACATACCAGTCCCGAATCTTTCTCCATGTTTCTTCAATATCAGTGTCAGTGCTCAAATTTCCCTCCAGTTGTTATCTTTTGCTTGGTTGTCCGAATACAACCACATCGAAGGGTTGTAAAAGTTTTCTTAATGTCTCACAGCTCGCGCAGACGCTCCTCCAAACTGGACATAATTGTGCTTAGCAAATCTCGAAATAAAAACGAAGCTCGCAAGAAGTAGAAGCGAGGTAACAGCATGTCCATCTCTTCCGTGTTTATACCAGATGGGAAAATATGTGACTTAGACATAAGGGTGGGACTTACATTGTAAAACTCACTCAATACTGCCCCTCAGTCTTCTCGAGGAACGATATGTCAGGCTTAATGTCCAGGTGTTGATTGATGGAGTACATTACAAGAAGCCATGCCTTTTTTGACGTGAAACGACATTGCAACACTGTGCTACGCTCCGTCGGCCCTTTTTTCATTGATTTTTTATTTCACCGTTATTTAACCAGGTAGGCCAGTTGAGAACAGGTTATCATTTACACCTGCGACCTGGCCAAGATAAAACAAAACAGTGCTACACAAACAACACAGAGTTACACATGGAATAAAGAATCGTAGAGTCAATAACACAATAGAAAAGTCTATGTACAGTGTGTGAAAATGAGGTAAGATGAGGTAAAGGCAATAAATAGGCTGTAGTGATGAAATAATTACAATTTAGCAATTAAACACTGGAGTGAAAGATGTCCCTGTGTGCATATTGTCTTAAGACTTTAGAGGCTGTGAACGATGCTAAATGGGCGTAAACAAAGAACAGCACTGTTAGCTGTTCAATGTGAAAGGTTATCTTTATTATACAACAAAAGGCCATTTAATATTGTAAATGGTTTGACTAATGGGATAACTTGGTGAGATAATGTTCAGAGAATCAATTTTGGAATTTGGTGAAATAATTCCCTTTCTAAATATATGTTTCCGAAGGATTAATGTCGAGCAAGTGTGAAAATCACAGCATAATGTTTAAATGCCTTTTTCTTTGCTAGTTATAACCTAATGTTAGGTTTATTCCAACTACAGTGTATGATATGCCATTTGGAAGTTCTGAGTCGGTACTTTAATCAAATGTAAAAAACACCATTTCAAATTTTAGAACATGAGAATATGGGTCACATTTTGGATATATAATATATTGTCCTCCATTCAGATTTTGTAGTCCAAAACAACTCTTACAGCATACGGATCTAGATATCACCAATTCAGGTCATTATCTTTGGGCCACATTCGGGATTCCAACTGACATGTTTGTCAAGCATTATGCAATAAAAAGATAGGCCTATAATATACATTTTCATTCAGCAGCATTACCATACCACAGCATTACCATAACAAAACTAAATCTGCTTTTGTGTTGTCTCAATATCCATTTCCATGTGTTACAGAACCAATAGAATACACATTCAATATACATGGTTATTTCATGTGTTTAACGCTGAGCCATACAGTAGAAAGCCTTATGTCACTGGATGTGTAAAACTGCTCCACAACTGAACAAATTAATTAACCTTATGGGTTTAAAGTGGAAGTTTATACTCCACCGGGAGAGACTGAGCTGCTTACAGAGACAGCTTCACGCCTGTTAGAGACCAGCCAGGATTAGAACGATGTGTGTGCGTGTGTGTGTGTGTGTGTGTGTGTGTGTGTGTGTGTGTGTGTCTGTAACTAACATTCTTAAAGTGTAATGCTACAAGACACAATAGAGAAACCCTGTTGTCTGCCTAAGCCTGGTCCTAATGTAGGAATATATTGTGTATTCTAATGGAGGACTTCAAGTCTACAGCTGTGAGTAAATCTCAGAGGTTAAGCTCTAAATGCTACAGTTGACCAGACACTGTTACATTACGTCAATGGAAAAAAGACTGAAATGAAATATGACCTATGCAGTATGACCTATAATTACTTACAATATGAATGAAATAGTTTCCCTTCCAAAATGTTTTAATTAAGGATGCTAAAACGCAGCTTTTCTGTGTTGGTATGGTGTGGGCTTACCCCAACAACAGAATGGTGTGGGCGTATACCGGTCAACATTTCTTTCATGCAAGTAGACCACTGATTGGCCAGCTCATCCTCCTCTAAACCTCTGATTGGCCAGCTCATTCTTCTCAGGGAGATGACGACACGTTCTATGAAGAAATGGCAAGCATTTTTTAAATGGTCGGTTTGAGATACAAGTTTGAGGTGAGGTTTTTTAAGTGTTTGTTTGGCCATAAAATCATTATTTGGGTATAAGTTAACATAATTATTACGTTTAAAAGTGACTGGGCAGTAACTTTAAATATGTGAATTAATTTTGGTTAATCCCACACAGATATTGGCTTAAACACTCAAACGTATGTCCCTACACACACACACACACGCACACATGCTGTGAGCACACATGTACACACACATACTCAATGATTCATGACGACAATTCAACCCACTACACTCACACATATTCTCCCAGACCAGAGAAGTGTCACGTTACCATAGCAACAGCGGGGAAATGCATCATTCACCTTGGGTGTTTCCACATATGGCTGGTTTCCAACTCGTCTCTCTATCCATCATATAAAACACACTGTGGTCTTTCAGCGCCCACTACCACTCACATAAACCACTAAACAGTGATAATCATTTCCAGCTCTGCACTGATGAAATAGCTAACCTCTTCCTGGGAGAAGAGAGAGAGGGAGGAGAGAAAGAGAAAAGAGAGAGAAAATAAAGAGAAGGAAGAGAGAGAAAGAGCAGGGGACAGAGAGAGGGAGGAGAGACAGAACAGTAGTGCTCCCAGACATTATAATAGAATTCAACAATATGCATTTTTTTAAATTGAACTTATTAGGGAATCAACTAAATGTATTGAGCTTATTCGAAAATGCATTAAATTGCCCAAGTTAACCATAAGACATAAACAAAATGCATCAGTGATTCGAATTTTGCTGCAACTTTCTGAAATGGCTCATGAATGGGGTGAGCGCATCTATCTCCATTTTGTGTAGCCATTTGCCATGATGCTAATGATAACCATCTTCTGGTAGAGATGGAAAGGTTTTTCCAAAACCTTCTCAATTCTGTAAAATGGTGCCGGAAGAAATGGCAGCAGTTTTACGGGCGCCCAACCAATTGTGCTATTATGTGAGGTATGTTGCGTTATTTGTAACTTATTTTGTACATAATGTTTCTGCAACCGTATCTTAAGGGAAAAAAGAGCTTCTGGATATCAGGACAGAGATCACTCACCTCGGATTAGACTAAGATTTTTTTTCTTCAAAAAACAAGACGCACAAGACATCCTCCAAACACCCGGCAGGGCTGACATCCACGTTATTTGCAAGAGGAAGCGACGCAGGTACAGAGGACAAAGAGCCGGATGCCTGGTCAGGACCAAAAAAAAGTGAGTGGGAAAGCTGCCGTTACCATCAATACTACTCGCCAACGTGCAATTATTGGACAATAAACTAGACGAGGTACGATCATGAATATCTTACCAACGGGACATCAAAAACGGTAATATCCTATGTTTCACGGAATCGTGGCTGAATGACGACATGTATATTCAGCTAGCGGGATACACGCTGCACCGGCAAGATAGAACAGCACTCTCAGGTAAGACGAGGGGGGTCTGTGCATGTTTGTAAACAACAGCTGGTGCACGAAATCTAAGGAAGTCTCTAGATTTTACTCGCCTGAAGTAGAGTATATTCTGATGAATTGCAGACCACACTACTTGCTTAGAGAATTTTCAGCTATACTTTTCTTGGCTGTTTATTTACCACCAAAGACAGATTTTTAATTTATTTAAACTTTATTTAACCAGGCAAGTCAGTTAAGAACAAATTCTTATTTTCAATGACGGCCTAGGAACAGCGGGTTAACTGCCTGTTCAGAGGCAGAACGACAGATTTGTACCTTGTCAGCTCGGGGGTTTGAACTTGCAACCTTCCGGTTGCTAGTCCAACATTCTAACATTCTAACCACTAGGCTACCCTGCCGCCCCAGATGCTGGCAGTAAGACCACACTCAGTCAGCTGTATAAGGAAATAAGCAAACAGGAAACCACTCACACAGAGGCGGCGCTCCTAGTGGCCGGAGACTTTAATGCAGGGAAACTTAAATCAGTTCTACCAAATTTCCATCAACATGTTAAATGTGCAACCAGAGGGAAAGAAATTATAGATCACCTGTACTCCATACACAGAGACGTGTACAAAGCTCTCCCTCGCTCTCCATTTGGTAAATCCGACACAACTCTATCCTCCTGATTCCTGCAAAAATTTAAGCAGGAAGCACCAGTGACTCGGTCTATAAAAAGTGGTCAGATGAAGCAGATGCTAATCTACAGGACTGTTTTGCTATCACAGACTGGAACATGTTCCGGGATTCTTCTGACCACATCAGTTACTGGCTTTATCAATAAGTGCATCGGGGATGTCGTCCCCACAGTGACTGTATGTACATACCCCAACCAGAAGCCATGGATTACAGACAACATTCGCACTGAGCTAAAGGGTAGAGCTGCCGCTTTCAAGTTGCGGGACTCTAACCCGGAAGCTTATAAGAAATCCTGCTATGCCCTGCGACGAACCATCAAACAGGCAAAGCGTCAATACAGGGCTAAGATTGAATCATACTACACCGGCTCCAACGCTTGTCTTATGTGGCAGGGCTTGCAAACTATTACAGATTACAAAAGGAAGCACAGCCACGAGCTGCCCAGTGACACGAGCCTACCAGACGACCTAAATCACTTCTATGCGCTTCGAGGCAAGCAACACTGAGGCAAGCAACACTGAGGCATGCATGAGAGCATCAGCTGTTCCAGGCGACTGTGTGATCACGCTCTCCGTAGCCGATGTGAGTAAGACCTTTAAACAGGTCAACATACACAAAGCTGCGGGGCCAGATGGATTACCAGGACATGTGCTCCGGCCATGTGCTGACCAACTGGCAGGTGTCTTCACTGACTTATTCAACATGTCCCTGATTAAGTATGTAATACCAACATGTTTCAAGCAGATCACTATAATCCCTGTGCCCAAGAACACAAAGGCAACCTGCCTAAATGACTACACGTCTGTAGCCATGTAGTGCTTTGAAAGGTTGGTAATGGCTCACATCAACACCATTATCCCAGAAACCCTAGACCCACTCCAATTTGCATACCGCCCAAACAGATCCACAGATGATGCAATCTCTATTTCACTCCATACTGCCCTTTCCCACATGGACAAAAGGAACACCTACGTGAGAATGCTATTCATTGACTACAGCTCAGTGTTCAACACCATAGTACCCTCAAAGCTCATCACTAAGCTAAGGATACTGGGACTAAACACCTCCCTCTGCAACTGGATCCTGGACTTCCTGACGGGCCTCCCCCAGGTGGTGAGGGTAGGTAGCAAACCATCTGCCATGCTGATCCTCAACACTGGAGCTCCCCAGGGGTGGGTGCTCAGTCCCCTCCTCTATTCCCTGTTCACCCACGACTGCATGGCCAGGCACGACTCCAACACCATCATTAAGTTTGCAGACGACACAACAGTGGTAGGCCTGATCACCGACAACGACGAGGCAGCCTATAGGGAGGAGGTCAGAGACCTGGCCGGGTGGTGCCAGAATAACAACCTATCCCTCAACGTATCCAAGACTAAGGAGATTATTGTGGACTACAGGAAAAGGAGTACCAAGCACACCCCGTTCTCATCGACAGGGCTGTAGTGGAGCAGGTTGAGAGCTTCAAGTTCCCAGGTGTCCACATCAACAACAAACTAGAATGGTCCAAACACACCGGGAAAGTCATGAAGAGGGCACGACAAAGCCTATTCCCCCTCAGGAAACTAAAAAGATTTGGCATGGGTCCTGAGATCCTCAAAAGGTTCTACAGCTGCAACATGGAGAACATCCTGACTGGTTGCATCACTGCCTGGTATGGCAACTGCTCGGCCTCTGACCGCAAGGCACTACAGAGGGCAGTGCGTGCAGCCCAGTACATCACTGGGACTAAGCTGCCTGGCATCCAGGACCTCTACACCAGGCGGTGTCAGAGGAAGGCCCTAAAAATTGTCAAAGACCCCAGTCATAGACTGTTCTCTCTACTACCGCATGGCAAGTGGTACCGGAGTGCCAAGTCTAGGACAAAAAGGCCCCAGTCATAGACTATTCTCTCTACTACCGCATGGCAAGTGGTACCGGAGTGCCAAGTCTAGGACAAAAAGGCTTCTCAACAGTTTTTACCCCCAAGCCATAAGACTCCTAAACAGGTAACCAAATGGCTACCCGAACTATTTGCATCTTTTTACGCTGCTGCTACTTTCTGTTTATCATATATGCATAGTCACTTTAACTATACATTCACGTACATATTACCTTAATTGGGCCGGCTAACCAGTGCTCCCGCACAGTGGCTAACCGGGTTATCTGCATTGTGTCCCACCCACCACCCGCCATCCCCACTTTTACACTACTGCTACTCTCTGTTCATCATATATGCATGGTCACTTCAACCATATCTACATGTACATACTACCTCAATCAGCCTGACTAACCGGTGTCTGTATGTAGACTCACTACTTTTATAGCCTCGCTACTGTATATAGCTTGTCGTTTTATTTCTTTACCTACCTATTGTTCACCTAATACCTTTTTTGCACTATTGGTTTGAGCCTGTAAGTAACCATTTCCCTGTAAGGTCTACACCTGTTGTATTCAGCGCACGTGACAAATAAACTTTGATTTGAATTCAATGTTAATGACAAAGTACCCTATGCCTACCTGGTAGAATGATATCATGATTATTTGCATCAATTATCCCCACCCATCTCTTTAAGGGTTGATCAGAGCGTTCTGTCCTGACAACAGCAGTCAAGTGTCACGACTCCGACCGAAGGACACTCCCCTTCCCGTTCGGGTGGCGCTCGGCGGTCGTCGTCGCCGGCCTACTAGCTGCCACTGATTATTTCCTCCCCCTCCTTATGTGTTGATTGAGTGCACCTGTTTTGAATTAGGTAGTAAGGCTTTATTAGTCAGCCGGCCCGCAGAGTTCCTTGTGTTAATTATTGTGACCATCTGTTTAGTGTACTTGTGTGCACGTCTACCCATTTTGTGGGTTTTCCTGGACTCTTAAGTCCCCCTGTTTGGGGGCATTTGTTTGTTCATTACGCCCTGTGTGTTCGTGAGGGTTGGCTTATGTTCGCCGTTTGTCAGTGCATTAAAATAGCACTCACCTGAACTCTCTGCTTCCTGCGCTTGACTCCTCACCCACTACACTCAGATCGTTACAGAATCCCGCACCACTGAGGAATGGAAGAGAGGGTTCTACATCACACCACCGTTCTCCATCGGATCGGAACGGCGATGGATCTGGTGATGGAGAGAATGGACCGATGGGAGAGAAGCAGTCTCCTCTCTCCACCTTCGTCCCCCCCCCTCTCAGGACTCCCCATCTCCCGACTCCAGCACCCTCCGTCTTACGCTCCCGAGGGTCTATGATGGAGCGGCAGCAGGGTGCCAGGGGTTCTTACTCCAGCTAGAACTGTACCTGGCCACCGTCAGACCTACTCCCTCGGGAGCGGAGAGGGTGAATGTCCTCATCTCCTGCCTCATGGGTCGTGCTCTGGAGTGGGCAAATGCAGTTTGGAATGGCCCAGACTCAGCTAAGGAGCACTACCCCGAGTTTTCTCGCCACTTCCGCACCGTGTTTGACCATCCTCCAGATGGCCGAGCGGCGGGAGAACGACTATTCCATCTTCGGCAGGAGAAAAGGAGCGCCCAGGATTACGCATTGGAGTTCCGTACCTTGGCAGCAGGATCCGGGTGGAACAACAGGGCCCTTATCAACCACTACAGGTGTAGTCTCCGGGAGGACGTCCGCAGGGAGCTAGCGTGTCGGGACACCGCTCTTTCCTTGGATGAGCTAATTGACATGTCCATCCGACTGGACAATCTGCTGGCTGCCCGCGGGCGTTCGGAGAGGGTCCCGTGTGTTCCACCACCCAGCACCTCCACTCCTGTTCCGATGGAGTTGGGAGGGGCTTTGCCGAGGGGTACCGGAGGAGGAGGCTCCCTCTGCACCAACTGTGGTCGGAGAGGACACACGGCCGATCGGTGCTGGGGGGGTCCGTCTGGGAGTCGAGATGGCAGGCGGAACATTTCTCGATCACCCCAGGTGAGTCAGCACCAAACTCACCCAGATCCCCCTGTTGGTCACATGTTTGTCTTGATTTTTTTTCTTAAATTTTTTCCCTCTTCCCAGCATAGGGCGCTAGTCGATTCAGGCGCAGCTGGGAACTTTATGGATCACGGACTTGCTATTAAATTAGGTGTTCCGCTTGTGCCGATAGATTCTCCCTTTCCCGTGCACTCCCTAGATAGCCGGCCATTAGGGTCAGGGGTGGTCAGGGAGACCACGATCCCACTGGACATGGTAACGCAGGGGAATCATAGGGAGCGTATCAGTCTCTATATTATTGATTCGCCTGCGTTTCCAGTGGTGTTAGGGATTCCCTGGCTGGCCCGGCACAATCCTAAAATTTTGTGGAAACAGGGGGGTTCTCCAGGGGTGGTCAGAGGAGTGTTCTGGAAGGTGTCTGGGAGTTTCCGTCGGTGCCACCTCGGTGGAAAGTCCAGACCAGGGTCCCACAGTGTGCATTCCCCCAGTATGCCGATTTGGCAATCGCTTTTAGTAAAAAGAAGGCGACTAAATTACCACCACATCGACCGGGAAGGGATTGTGCGATAGATCTCCAGGGTAACGCTGCGCTTCCCAAGAGTCACGTGTACCCATTGTCCCAAGAGGAGACGTTGGCTATGGAGACATATATCACGGAGTCTCTGGGACAGGGGTACATTCGGTCCTCCATTTCACCCGTCTCCTTGAGTTTCTTTTTTGTGAAGAAGAAGGAGGGAGGATTGCGTCCGTGTATTGATTATAGAGGTCTAAATGCCATCACAGTGGGGTTCAGCTACCCACTACCTCTCATTGCTACGGCAGTGGAATCCTTTCAGGGAGCGCAGTTCTTCACAAAATTGGATCTCAGGAGCGCGTATAGCCTGGTGCGTATTCGGAAGGGAGACGAGTGGAAAACCGCATTTAGTACCACATCGGGCCACTATGAGTACTGCGTCATGCCGTATGGGTTAAAAAATGCTCCAGCCATTTTTCAATCCTTTGTAGACGATATTCTCAGGGACCTGCATGGGCAGGGAGTGGTTGTTTATATCGATGACATTCTGATCTACTCAGCCACTCACGCCGCGCATGTGTCTCTGGTACGCAAGGTGCTTGGTAGACTGCTGGAGCATGACCTATACGTCAAGGCTGAGAAGTGTGTGTTCTCCAAACGAGCCGTCTCCTTTCTGGGTTATCACATTTCCACCTCGGGGGTGGAGATGGAGGGTGACCGCAGTAAGGCCGTGCGTAATTGGCCGACTCCAACCACGGTAAAAGAGGTGCAGCGGTTTTTGGGTTTTGCCAACTACTACCGGAGGTTTATCCGGGGTTTTGGCCAGGTAGCGGCTCCAATTACCTCACTGCTAAAGGGGGGCCCGGTGCGGTTGCGATGGTCAGCAGAGGTGGACGGAGCTTTCAACAGGTTGAGGACGCTGTTCACGGATGCACCCGTGTTGGCGGGTGCATCTGTTTAGTGTACTTGTGTGCACGTCTATGGGTTTTGTGTTTTCCCATTTTGTGGGTTTTCCCTGGACCGTTTAAGTCCCCCTGTTTGGGGGCATTTGTTTGTTCATTACGCCCTGTGTGTTCGTGAGGGTTGGCTTATGTTCGCCGTTTGTCGGTGCATTAAAATAGCACTCACCTGAACTCTCTGCTTCCTGCGCTTGACTCCTCACCCACTACACTCAGATCGTTACACAAGTACCCAAGCTAACTGGCTAACGTTGGCCAACTCATGACGTTACTACCCTGCATGAAACTGCAGGTAGCTAAACAACCAGGTTCAATGTTAGCTAGCTAACATTAGGTTATAACTAGCTAAGCAAATGGCTCTGAGATACAAATAATATTACTACACAGATCATACACATAATGTTAGCTAGCTGACCTAAAAACAGCAGTCAAGCACCCAAGCTAACTGGCTAATGTTGACTAGCTTGCTAGCTACTTCCAGACACAAATGAGAGAACAGCTCACTCTGACCATTTACACGCCCTAGCAGAGTTGGTTAGGCTGTTTTTATGTAATCCAAAGTGTTGGTGACTGCAACTATGCTGCTGGCAACAATTTACTTATGCTTTTTTTGCCAACGTTTACTGACACCGGCCATATTCAACGGGTGTTGAGCATTCGTAAATGTGTCAGTTGTTCTGCACTCTGGCACACTCAGAGGAGGGTGCTCTGAAATCGGAGTAGATAGCCAGAGCGAATTTACCAGCTACGCATATCAACAACTGTTGCAGTGACATCATCAACATTCTATTGAAATGGATACTTGCATAGTGGAGTCTTTTGTTAAGACATGTAGCTAGCTAGCTAAACAACGAACCATAATCCCAACTCATGATGTTACTACCCTGCATGAACTTGCAGGTAGCTAACCAACCAGGTTCAATGTAAGATAGCTAATATTAGGCTATAACTGGCAAAGCAAATGGCTCTTGAGATAATATTACTACATTGATCATACACGTAACGTTAGCTAGCGAGCCAGCCAGCTAATGTTAGCTAGCTAACAGTACACTTTAACTTGAAATTAAAACAACTTTCTGACAAAATTAGTAAAGTGTAATATCTGAAAATGTAGCTAGCTAGACTATCATACCCGTACACATGGATGGACGCTGCTCCCTTTGTCACAGATGACAAGGTTTCCCTTTGTTTGAAGATGTAATCCAGAAACAGGTGTTTTCTTCATCTCTTTAGCTATCATACTCTAATTCCACTGAGTTCAAAACTCGGTCCTCCAGAATGTGGAGAGAAACAACAACAAAAAAGACAGGATTACCTACACATACTGACCAGCTCAAATAGATAGAAGCCCGCTACGTGGCAGACCAATCCTAACTCATCTCTCGGCATGTCCAGCCCACCCATTATCTTAGCCAATCATGGCTAGCTGTCTTTTTCTAATTCTAAACCAACTAGGCTCGTAATTTAACAAATGTATTTGTGTTTACAGATTGCAAATTTGTTATTAAGGCACATGAAAGTTCACCTTCCAGAAGGAATTTCTGACATAAAAACGCATGTTGATAAATAAAAAGTTTACGTTCAAGTGACACGTGACATACACCTAATTTCCTGAAATGAGCTACAGAAACATCTCCAACATCTCTCTTGCTGGTGCACATTTACATTAAAGGGTAACAACACCCAAAAATCGTAATTTCTTAGATTTCTCCCAGACCTCAAAAGTGGTCTCCTGATGCAGTTTAAGCATGGTTGTGGACTTAGAACAGCCAATTTAGTTGTTTTTCTTAAAAGAAAATGATTTTGAGAGCAAAAACCTGATAAAAAAACAACATAAAAAACTGAAAGGAGGAGAAAGAACAGAAAGAACAGAATTAGACAAAAAAATATCACAGATTCTATAGGGCCCTATTTGTATTTGTATTAATTATGGATCCTCATTAGCTGCTGCCAAGGCAGCAACTACTCTTCCTGGGGTTCAGCAAAATGAAGGCAGTTATACAATTTAAAAACATTAACAGATTTCACAACACACTAAGCATGTGCCCTTAGGCCCCTACTCCACTACCACATATCTACAACACAAAATGAAAGTGTATGTGTGTGTATAGTGCATTTGTTATCGTGTGTGTGTATGCATGTGTCTGTGGCAATGTTGCTTCACAGTCCCCGCTGTTCCATAAGGTGTATTTTTTATCTGTTTTTAAAATCAGTTACTTGATGTGGTATAGAGTTCCATGTAGTCATGGCTCTATGTAGTCTGTTCTGGACTTAGGGGCTGTGAAGAGACCTCTGATGGCATGTCTTGTGGGGTATGCATTGGTGTTCAAGCTGTGTGCCAGTGGTTCAAACAGACAACTCGGTGCATTCAATATGTCAATACCTCTCATAAATACAATTAGTGATGAAGTCAATCTCTCCTCCACTTTGAGCCAGGAGAGATTGACATGCATATTATTAATGTTAGCTCTCTGTGTACATCCAAGGGCCAGCCATGCTGCCCTGTTCTGGGCGAATTGCAATTTTCCCTCTTTGTGGCACCTGACCACATGACTGAACAGTAGTCCAGGTGTGACAAAGCCAGGGTCTGTAGGACCTGCCTTGTTGATAGTGCTGTTAAGAAAGTAGAGCAGTGCTTTATTATGGACAGACTTCTCCCTATCTCAGCTAGTTGTACAGTATCAATATGTTTTGACCATAACAGTTTAGTCACCTCACCTTGCTCAATTTCCACAGTATTTATTGCAATATTTAGTTGAGGTTAGGGTTTAGTAAATTATTTGTCAGAAATACAATGCTTTTAGCTTTTGAAATATTTAGGACTAATTTATTCCTTGCCACCCATTCTGAAACTAACTGCAGCTCTTTGTTAAGTGTTGTGGTCATTTCAGTCGCTGTAGTAGCTGATGTCTATAGTGTTGAGTCATCTGCATATATAAAAACTCTGGCTTTACTCAAAGGCGGTGGAATGTCATTTGTAAAGATTTTAAAAAGTAAGGGGCCTAGACAGCAGCCTTGGGGAATTCCTGATTCTACCTGGATTATGTTGGAGAGGCTTCCATTAAAGGACACCCTCGGTTCTGTTAGACAGTTAAATCCTTATCCACCACAATATAGCAAGGGGTGTAAAGCCATAACACATACATTTTTACAGCAGCACACTATGCTGAAGATGAAGATGTGGCAATATTGTCCGCTATTATCCGCAGTCATTTTCCATCCAAGTTGTCAGACCCTGGTGGCTTGTCATTGATCATAGACAACAACAACAAAAATCCCCTCTTCCCCACTCACTTTACAGAATTCAGAATTACAATGCTAACCTTTCATAATTTGGTCAGATATACTTGGATGTGTAGTGTCAGAGTTTGTTGCTGGCATGTCATGCCTAAATGTGCTATTCTTGCCAATTAAAAAATCATTATTCAATGAATGATGGAGCTGAGTTTGTCTTTTTTCCCAAAATGTAATTTAAGGTGCTGTGGTAGTAGTAGTAGTAGTATAGTAGATGATAATTGTAGACCTGGGTCTACTCCAACCTGGATGGCAACAACCACTGGTTTGACTCAACTACTCCTGGTTTGACACAACTACTCCTGGTTTGACACAACAACTCCTGGTTTGACACAACAACTCCTGGTTTGACACAACAACTCCTGGTTTGACACAACAACCACTGGTTTACACAACTACTCCTGGTTTGACACAACTACTCCTGGTTTGACACAACTACTTCTGGTTTGACATAACTACTCCTGGTTTGACACAACTACTCCTGGTCTGACACCACAACTCCTGGTTTGACATAACTACTCCTGGTTTGACACAACAACAAGCTCAGTTACTTCACGCTTCACTGAATGAATGACTTCTGCTGTAACTGGTAGCATACTTCAGAATTCTAAGAACCACAGCAGTTTACACACTTGCTTGACTTTAGTCACAACAAAACCAGTAAATCTTGCTGCCATCGCAGCATGATAGGAACAACAGAACACAAGCAAGGAGTGAAAACCGTAGAAGTGTCCTGGTAAACAATAAACATCAAGCAAAACTATTGTGGACGAAATACATTCTAGATCTAGTATGTCCACAATCAAGACCCAGCAGAGCGTACCGACAGACTACATTCTAGAACTCTTACAGTCAACACCCAGCAGAATGTCTGGCTAAGGTGCATATACCTACTGGAATCTCCCTACCCATTGTGTTCTAGAAATATCTCTTCGTCCACAGACTCTTTAAACCATGAAATGGCAGCCTCTCAATAGATGTGTGTATGTGGTGTCTAACCTCTGTTGCTTGGCTCCTTCTGGTTCTCTCAGTGCGTAGCAGCATGGTGGCTAGACTCTGTAAGTCCTCA
The DNA here is from genome assembly GCF_034236695.1 of Oncorhynchus nerka. NCBI lineage: Eukaryota > Metazoa > Chordata > Actinopteri > Salmoniformes > Salmonidae > Oncorhynchus > Oncorhynchus nerka. The sequence continues at coordinate 32,061,343 of NC_088404.1, forward strand.
AATGTAGGCACATTATGTTAGAGTAGGGCTCGCTGGTTCACTGACATACAGATACAGCTTTTGACCGAGCCCTCAGCCCCACTGACCAACACACACACATGCAGAGCAATGGCTTTGTGTATGGAGAATCACAGAGGTCCCCCACCTGCCCTGCCCTTCCCCCACCGCTCCCGATCCCCCACCCTTTCCAAACGGCACAGTACAGTAGCAATTCAGCACTGTCCAACATCATCAGTAAAACCATGATCATTATTGAGCTGACAGGTGGTTTGGGTCTGAACACGAAGTGCATGGAGCCTGTCAGTTGATAACTCAAAATCATGAAATAACTAATTTTACCTAACAGGGAGGACAACAACTTCACCATTGTTCCATTGTCAGTGTGTATATCAGTAGGGTTAAGGGTGTAGGGTGGAGGGGCGTGTTTGCAGGGGTGGGCAGGGAGAATGTGAGGAATGCATAGAGTCATCAAACAGGCCATAGAAAAGAAGAGCTGAATCAGAAATAGTTATGTGCTCACGGACGGACGGACGGACGGACAGACAGACAGACAGGAAGGGGCCCAGCTATACTCAAACAGACCCAACTACAGACAACCAAGACAAACCAGGCCAAACTCAAACTAAAACAAGACTATAGTCAACAAGGCCAAAAACAGCTGAAAACTAGACTACAACTCAAATAAAGTGAACAGAATTCAGCCCCTATATGCCAAATGACTGTCCCACTCTATGTCTCTTTATGATGTTTTGGCCTCAGAAGCAACCCGAGTCAAGTGTAGCCCTGCTCCAGAGGTAGTGTGTTAGACCAGCCCCACACTTTGCACAGCGCTTTATTTGTCCACTACGATGAAGTTGCTCTTGTAGCACATGCCCAGCTACATAACCTCACTTTGAATCTGTCCACAAAGTCTCTGACTTATAGGCTAACTCTGGCTCCTGTCCTGAGTCTCACTCCAGTTAGGCAGTTAGTCAATGAGCCAGCCAGCCTGCCACTCCACAAAGAAGCTGACATTTAACCTAAATCATGTTAGCGGGAGAAGGAGATTTGAACTGGATAGTTTAAGTCACTGAATTAAGTTACACAACTCACTGTAAAATTAGGAGTGTATACAACATGTTTTCACACCACTATGTAACATTGTATGTGAACGGTCTCTAATGTGGTAAAAAAAAGTGGTGTTTTATAAAGGACAAAAAAGAGAGAAAGGGTAGGATAGAGTAGCGATAGGAGAGATGGGACTCCGGGGCATGTGGGTAGTGCAGTTATCAGGCAATGGATCATTAGTGCTCTATTATCCCCTGCCTGCCATGGGCAATCTACTACACCCCTCGGTCATCTATTCATTCTGCCTGAGAATATTATAAATGGTGCTATTTAATGATATTTTAATGAATGGATATTCAACCAGGGATCCACGCCCCCTATGTGTCTTCGGAGGTACTGCAGGGTGTCCGCAGGAATATTGGGTGAAGAAAGAGATTCCCACCCCCCAAAAAATATTAATATCACTAGCAAGTACAGAATAAACACATTTTAATATCTTAGCGGAAATGTGTTTGGCGTTATCTGTTAGAGTTTACACATCCTATTCATTTTACAATGTTGATTACATCTCCTTGCTGTTATCATTCACCTGATGATCAGAAGTGAACAAAATAAATGTGCTAATGTATGATGGGGTCCCTGGGTTGCCGGTTTTCCTGGGAAGGGGGTCCGTGGGCAAGAAAAGTTTGAAGACTCCAGTTTTAATGCATTTAAATTAATATGGGATCTTTGTATTTTCATGTATGCGTCATACTTTCTCCACATTTTGTTATGTTACATCCTTATGCTAAAATGTATTTTAAAAAATCCCCTCATCAATCTACAAACAATACCCCATAATGATAAAGAAAAAGCAGGTTTTTAGAATTTTTTCGTTTGCAAATTTATTAAAAAGAAAAACCTTAAATATCACATTTACTAGGGACCCTTAAGTGATGAGTACTTTGTTGAAGCACCTTTGCAAGCGATTACAGCCTTGAGTCTTCTTGGGTATGACGCTACAAGCTTGGCACACCTGTTTTCGGGTATTTTCTCCCATTGTTCTCAGCAGATCCTCTCAACCTCTGTCAAGTTGGATGGGGAACGTCGCTGCACAGCTATTTTCAGGTCTCTTCAGTCCATGGTCTGGCTAGGCCCATCAAGGACATTCAGAGGCTTGTCCCGAAGCCACTCCTGCATTGTCTTGGATGTGTGCATAGGATCGTTGTCCTGTTGGAAGGTGAACCTTCACCCCAGTCTGAGGTCCTGAGCCTGGAGCAGGTTTTCATCAAGGATCTCTCGATACTTTGCCCCGTTCATCTTTCCCTTGATTCTGACTAGTCTCCCAGTCCCTGCTGCTGAAAAACATCCCCACAGCATGATGCTGCCACCACCATGCTTCACCGTAGGGATGGTGCCAGGTTTCCTCCAGACAGTTCAATCTTGGTTTCATCAGACCAGAGAATCTTGTTTCTCATGGTCTGAGAGTATATAGGTGCTTTTTGGAAAACTCCCAAGTGGACTGTCATATGAATTTTACTCAGGAGTGGCTTCTGTCTGGCCAATCTACCATAAAGGCCTTATTGGTGGAGTGCTGGAGGCCCTTCTCCTCCGATTGCTCAGTTTGGCCAGGTGGCCAGCTCTAGGAAGAGTCTTGGTGGTTCCAAACTTCTTCCATTTAAGAATGATGGAGGCCACTGTGTTCTTGGGGACCTTCAATGCTGCATAAATGTTTTGGTACTGTTCCCCATATCTGTGCATCGACACAATCCTGTCTCGTGGGTCTACAGACAATTCATTCGACCTTATGGTTTGGTTTTTACTCTGACAACTGTGGAATCATATATAGACAGCTGTATGCCTTTCCAAATAATGTCTAATCAATAGAATTTACCACATGTCGACTCCAATCAAGTTGTAGAAACATCTTAATTAAGGATGATCAATGGATTATTGTGTGTAGATTGGGTTATTGTGTGTAGATTGGGTTATTGTGTGTAGATTGATGAGGAAAACAATTACTTTTATCAATTTTAGAAAAACGTAACAAAATGTGGAAAAAAGGAAGGGGTCTGAATACTTTCTGAAGGCACTGTGTCACTGTAGAGCAGGGGTGTCAAAGTCAAATGGACGGAGGGCCAAATAAAAAAATCAGCTACAAGACGAGGGCCGGACTGTTCGAATGTTCATTGAAAATTTTTTTAAATGACGCATATAGTCTAGTGAACCTAATTGAACCTACTGAAAACCTAACAAATATATTACAATATGATCAGATAAATAAAGCAATATTTTCTTATGGCTCTGTCAGTAATCTTTAATTTTCAACAGACACAAAAGACAAATTTCCTTTATATAAATATCCCCATAACATGAACATTAAATGAAAGAAACCGGTATTCAAGGCACCATCAGTAGACTATATTTTCTATTTTAGCAAAAGTGGGCTAAATTTACTTCAAAGAAAAAACAATAATAGCAATTTTCTATCATCCACTCAACTGAAATATTTTTAAAATATAATTGGATTGAAATACAAAAAAATAAAGTGCAAAAATCTATTAATCAAAAACAACACTTTGTTTAAGGAGAAGTAACATGCAGTGAAAACAAATATTAAATTTTAACTTTTAAACTTGAACTGAGTAAAAACTCTAAATATGTGATTGCACAGTAATGTTCACTTGTTTGAGGTTGAGGGTGATACTTGGTGGTGTCCCATCTTTTCCACAAGTTCATCAATGTTCGGGGTAAGGCTCTGAGCTGAAGAAATCCTCAGAATTGAGTGGAGGTGTTCAGCAGTAAGTCGACTTCTGTGTGATGTTTTGTTCAGGTTCATCAAAGAAAACAGTTGTTCACACAGGTATGTGCTGCCAAACATAGACAACGTTTGAGCAGCCTGGATGCCAGCTGGGGCATTGTGCCGGGAGGAAACGGGCGAACTCCGCAGCACCCACTGCCGCATATTTTGCCCTCAGTGCATCATTGCATTGGAGGTCAATCAACCCATTTGGAGGTTTGGTGGTGAGCTTTCCACGTCAACAGCAAATGGGTTAGAGCAGTTCCAACCTGCTTTTTTGTGCTTCAAAGTCAGCAAATCGGCGAAAGTCAGCGGCAAGCATACCTATTTTATCAGCCAACTGTGTGCTCGGGAACGCACTGGTAGAGAGCTTCTCTTTCATGGTCTGGCAGCTGGGAAAGTGGCTCAAATTTTCTTTCCGCATCTGGTCTCCCACAGAGTCAGTTTGGTTTTAAATGCCTTCACTGTACTGTACATATCAGAGATGACACGATCCCGACCCTGCAGCTGCAAGTTTATTGCATTCAGATGACTCGTAATGTCACACAGAAAAGCCATTTCACACAGAAACATTTCGTCTCGGAGTTGTGTTGTGTCTTTCCCTTTGCTGTCCAAGAACAGACAAATCTCCTCACGAAGCTCGAAACATCTTTGAAGCACCTTTCCCTGGCTTAGCCATCGCACCTCTGTGTGATAAGGCAAATCACCATGCTCCGTTTCTAACTCCGTCAGAAATGCCTTGAACTGGCGGTGATTCAAACCTTTGGCTCTGATAAAGTTAACTCCATTTTCAAGGCTTTACCGCACAGCAATGAAAATGTAAGCTTCAGCTCACCTGTCGCGTTTTCCTCTTGCATCTTTTCCATCTTCGCCACCAGTCCGCTCCTGTGTCCAATCGAGGTGCTCCGTGGTTGTCAAACCCACGAGTTTTCCCAAGGCAGCTCCATCTCATTTACACATCTTGACACCTCTTCATACAAATCATGCCCGTGTTGTGCCATGCATAGGACGTACCAAAAACTCCTCTGTCACGCTTAGGTTGGAGTCCACATGAAAATTGACAACTGGGCAATGTCAGAAATGTCGCTCATCCACAGCCAAGGAATATGCAATAAAATCTTTTCCCTTTTTCACAAGCTGCTCTTTTAGATTGATGGACAACTGGTCTACTCTCTTTACAATGGTGTTTGCTCAGACTCCATTTAAAAAGTTGCCTTTTTCTGGGCAAACTTCAACAAACTTTAATCAAGTTTTTGATGAAATCCCCCTCCGTAAAATGGCCGGGCTGATTTAGCGATCTCTTCTGCCAAAATAAAACTGGCCTTGACAGCAGCCTGGCCTTGTGATTTGGCTTTTTTGAACAGAGCCTGTCGAGATTTGAGGCCTCGTTTTAATTCCTCTGCCTTTTGTAGCCTTTGTTCCATGTCCATATTCTTGTTTTTGTCCGCGTGTTTCGTTTCATAATGTCGTCTCAGATTATACTCTTTCAGTACCGCCACACTTTCTCCACACAGAAGACACAATTTTCCAGCTACCTTTGAACATCAATTTTTGAAAAATCCACCTTCCGTTTTGCCATTTTTGATGGGTATCAAAAATTTTACTGTGATGCTGAAAATAAATATTGAAATGAAGGCCTACTGGTCTGCATTGTGGGAAATGTAGTTTGGTGCGTGTAAAAGATCACTGTGTCACTAATAATAAATCAAGATCATCCCAGGGGCAAAAAACCTTCTTGCTGGATGTAGACAACTCTGAATATGTGCTGTAGAGGTATTAATACAATTTCTGAGTAGACAACCTGAATCATATCAAGGAAAGAGATAGATGATGGTTATGTGCCCCTGCCATGTAAAAGAGAGTGTCGTGCAGAGTGGTCCAGCGTAGTGTGTAGTGCAGTGCCTCAGGCTGTAGTTTCTACATGACCTGGTTTCAGAACACTACCCTGACCATACCACAATCAATCTACTCTCTTTCTCTTCTCTTTACTTCCTTCTTTCTCTCCCTATCCCATCTCTTCTCCACTGTCTCTCTTTTTCCATCTCTGTCTCTCCTTTTTCTGTGTCCTTTCTCTCATCTCCATCATCTCCTAAAGTCTTCCACATGCTTCGGTTCGGCTAGCGCTGAACGAGTGTTATTAAATTTGACATTTTTGTTGAGGAGATCTTAGTCGCGCAATTTTACATCTAACTAAGACGTTTGGTGCTGTATTTCTCAAGTGGAAAAATGTGCATGAAAACGAGTCGTCTTTGCGAATGACAACAAACACTTCAATGAAGAATCCCTACTGTTGACCAATCACTGACAAAGGGGTGTAAACTTTGGCTCCCGACTTGGGCTTGCTTTCAGAAAAAAAAAATTGTTTCACGAACAAAAATGTCACAAAATGTAGTCATAATATATGCAAACTGTTCCGAACTGTTTCGCATGGGAAGATTGTGGCCACTTATACACACATTCTCCCTATTTTCCCTTTGCTTCTCTCTGTATTTTAGTTGATCTGCTGTAGCCTGTGCTGTAACATGTGTGTAGGGCTTCCCTCGCTGTAAGATGGGTGATGGATACCTCAGAGCTACACAATTGGAGGCAAGACAGAGCCTAAACTGCTATTCCCTGTTTATTATCTATGAATAGTCACTTTACCCCTACCTACAAAATGTACAAATTACCTTGATTAACCTGTACCCCAGCACATTGACTCGGTACCGGTACCCCCTGTATATAGCCTTGTTATTGTTATTTTATTGTGTTACTTTTTATTTAGTAAATATTTCTTGAACTGCATTGTTGGTTAAGGGCTTTTAAGTCAATATTTCACGGGAAATGACCGGACCAAGGTGCAGCGTCGTGAGCGTACATTTTCTCTTTAATTAAAATGTCGCCAACAAAACAAGAAACAAAACTAACGTGAAGCTTACTAGGGCTATACAGGCCACCAAACAAAGAAAACTACCCACAACCAAGGTGGCAAAACAGGCTGCCTAAGTATGATTCCCAATCAGAGATAACGATAGACAGCTGTCCCTGATTGAGAACCATACCAGGCTGAAACATAGAAACAGAAAACATAGAAATAAAGAAACTAGAATGCCCACCCTAGTCACACCCTGGCCTAACCAAAATAGAGAATAAAAGCCTCTCTATGGCCAGGGCATGACAGGCGCATGTGACAAATAAATATTTATTTAATTTGAAACCAGTTTACGCTACAATCCCAGTGAGACACACAGTGGAGTGTATTCATATATGCCAAGGGAACCTGGCTTCCCCCAAAAATGGTCAAAACAAAATTAAAAATAACATAAAATAATCTTTCGTCTCTGTGTTTCATAATTTCCTTCAACTAGCAAAAAGCTGAATGTATCTCATAGGAGAAAGCATCCGAGTGAGCGAAACAGCGCCCCTCTGTCTCTCTACGTGTAGGTCATCTATCTGATGCAGTCTGGTCCAAACAAGTATGACATTGTTGCCGCCTGTAGCATTGAAGGCAAGGAAAGCCAGTGAGCATCTGGCCTCCTTTGACAAAAAAAGGATACAAATTTGCCAGTCAGCGTTGAGCTAAACAGAGCGGGCATTCTGTGAATGGTCCTGGCACACCAAAAAAAAGTGTCAAGGGAAGCAGGCTTGGATTTGGCGTCACTCCTATAAAATCACATTAAGAGCATACGTCATTGACAGAAAAGCATGCTAAAATGGACCCTTTTCTAAATTAGCCATGGATGGAGATAGGGATATGGACTTGTGGTTTTACTTAATTCTCTATACTGACCAATGATTATAACATACCCCTGGACTGAGAGGATGGAAGTACAATATGTAGCTAGATGTAGAATGCTAATGTTAACTAGCGTTGCCAATATTTTACCTTTATTTAACTAGGCAAGTCAGTTAAGAACAAATTCTTATTTTCAATGACGGCCTAGGAACAGTGGGTTAACTGCCTGTTCAGAGGCAGAACGACAGATTTGTACCTTGTCAGCTCGGGAGTTTGAACTTGCAACCTTCCGGTTACTAGTCCAACGCTCTAACCACTAGGCTACCCTGCCACCCTTTCAATAAATGAAAGTCATGCTAGCGAGCAAGCTTTTTAGCCAGGTAAAAATGTTTTAAGCATGTACTGCATGACAGAGTCAAAGACCGTTTCATCAACATGAAAGAGAGGATGATGGCATTGGTGTTTATCTTGTCATGACTGTCCTGATCAGGTCAGGTTACAGGAGACCACAACCATACAGATTATCTCTCAACCCCAACAGAGGAGGAGAGATCTAGGGGTCTGAAGATGAGGGGGTTTTATGACCCCTCACTCCCCTGTTAATTCTTTGAGTTTGTCGTGGGTGATTCTGTAACGGTTCTCTTCTATCTCCTCCTCTGACGAAGAGGTGGAACAAGGATTGGACCAAAATGCAGCGTGTAGATTTCGATCCATGTTTAATCAACAAAACGTAAACACGAATCAATACAAACACTACAAAACAAATAAACGTAACGAAAACCGAAACAGCCTATACTTGTGTCAACTAACACAGCAACAGGAACAAAGACACTAAGGACAATCACCCACGACAAACTCAAAGAATATGGCTGCCTAAATATGGTTCCCAATCAGAGACAACGATAAACACCTGCCTCTGATTGAGAACCACTCCAGACAGCCATAGACTTTGCTAGATACCCCACTAAGCTACAATCCCAATACCAACACCAAAACCCCAAGACAAAACACACCACAATACAAAAACCCCATGCCACACCCTGGCCTGATCCAATACATGAAGATAAACACAAAATACTTCGACCAGGGCGTGACAAAACCAATTATTAGGCTATATATCGATGTAACTATTAAAACCTACCCAAACCAAAAACCATGGATAACCATGGATAAATGGCAGCATTTGCGCAAAACTGAAAGCGCAAACCACCGATTTTAACCACGGCAATGTGACTGAGAATATGGTTGAATACAAACAGCGTAGTTATTCCATCCATAAGACAATCAAACAGGCAAAATGCCAGTACAGAGACAAAGTGGAGTCGCAATTCAACGGCTCAGACACAAAACGAATGTGACAGGGTCTACAGACAATCACGGACTACAAAGGGAAAACCAGCCACGTCACGGACACCGACATCTTGCCTCCAGACAAGCTAAACACTTTCTTCGCCCGCTTTGAGGATAACACAGTGCCACCGACACGGCCGCTCCCAAGGACTGTGGGCTCTCGTTCTCCGTGGCCAACGTGAGTAAGACGTTTAAGCGTGTTAACCCGTGCAAGGGTGCTGGCCCAGATGGCATCCCTAGCAGTGTCCTCAGAGCATGTGCAGGCCAGCTGGTTGGAGTGTTTATGGACATATTCAATCGCTCCCTATATCAATCTGCTGTCCCCACTTGCTTCAAGATGTCCACCGTTGTTCCTGTTCCCAAGAAAGCAAAGGGAACTGAACTAAATGACTATTGCCCCACAGCACTCACTTCTGTCGGCATGAAGTGCTTTCAGAGGCTAGTTAAGGATCATATCACCTTCAACTTATCTGACATCCTAGACACACTTCAATTTGCATGCCACCTCAATAGATACACAGATGATGCAATCACCATCGCACTGCACACTGCCCTATCCCATCTGGAAAGAGGAATATCTATGTAAGAATGCTGTTCATTGACTACAGCTCAGCCTTCAACACCATAGTACCCCTCCAAGCTCATCATTAACCTCGGGGCCTGTGGTCTGAACCCTGCTCTATGCAACTGGGTCCTGGACTTCCTGACGGGCCGCCCCGGGTGGTGAAGGTAGGAAACAACATCTCCACTTCGCTGATCCTCAACACAGGGGCCCCACAAGGGTGCATGCTCAGGCCTCTCCTGTACTCCCTGTTCACCCACGACTGCATGGACAAGCACGCCTCCAACTCAATCATCAAGTTTGCAGATGACACAACAGTAGTAGGCCTGATTACCAACAATGACGAGACAACCTACAGGGAGAAGGTGAGGGCCCTGGCAGAGTGGTGCCAAGAAAATAACCTCTCTCTCAACGTCAACAAAACAAAGGAGCTGATCATGGACTTCAGGCGACAGCAGAGGGAGCATGCCCCCTTCCACATCAACAGAACCCTGTGGGGAAGGTGAAAAGCTTCATGTTTCTTGGGAGATTGAAGAAATTCAGCTTGGCCCTTAAGCCCCTCACAAAGTTTTACAGATCCACAGTTGAGAGCATCCTGTCGTGCTGTATCACCGCCTGATATGTCAACTGCACCACCCACAACCGCAGGGCTCTCCAGAGGGTGGTGCAGTCTGCTCAATGCATCACCGTGGGCACACTGTCTGCCCTCTAGGACACCTACAGCATCTGATGTCACAGGAAGGCCAAAAAGATCAGCAAGGACATCAACCACCTGAGCCACATCCTGTTCACACCGTAATCGTCCAGAAGGTGAGGTCAGTACCAGTGCATCAAAGCTAGGACCAAGAGACTGAAAAACAGCTTCTATCTCAAGGCCAGACTGTTAAATAGCTATCACTAGCCGGCTACCACCCAATTATTTAACCCTGCACCTAAGAGGCTGCTGCCCTATGTACATAGACATGGAATCACTGGTCACTTTTAATGGAACACTAGTCACTTCAATAATGTTTCCATACTGTTTTACTAATTTTATATGTATATATTGTATTCTACTGTATTTTAATCAATGACACTCCGACATTGCTAGTCCTAATATTTACAGTATATATTTCTTAATTAAATTATTTTACATTTAGATTTGTTTGTATTGTTGTGAATTGTTAGATACTACTGCGCTGTTGGTGCTAGGAACACAAGCATTTTGCTACACAAGTAATAACATCTGCTAAATATGTGTATGTGACCAATAACATTTGCTTTGATTTGTTCAGTTTGAGAAGGAGAGCACGAAGATGAAAAGAATTACCGGAGGTCAACTTTGATAGCTTGCTACTACTATAATTGATCTTATTAAAAACAATACATTTCTTGATCCTGATGTGTTTATCAGAGTTATTGACCTCACAATAAGCCAGATTCTAGTAACTGACATTGTGGTGCTGAAACTTGAAGCAGCAGCCACGGCACAATCAATTGGAAATGGACAGCTCATGATGCTAAAATTAGGCACATTTGAGTAGGCAAAATTGATTTCAACTGTCTTCATTTTAATTAGACTTTACTAACAACAAGGGGGCTTTGTGTTGGAGCCTATTTCTTTCTTCCTATTTAATAAATGAGTTAGGCCTAAATGTTTGACAAACAAAACTAGGTTGCTATCCATAGTTTTGTTGGCCAATTCCTCCACCAACAATGCACTCCTCAAATAGCCTACCTCCATGTCCATGGGGTGGCAGGGTAGCCTAGTGGTTAGAGAGTTGGACTAGTATCCGGAAGGTTGCAAGTTCGAATCCCCGAGCTGAGAAGGTACAAATCTGTCGTTCTGCCCCTGAACAGGCAGTTAACCCACTGTTCCTAGGCTGTCATTGAAAATAAGAATTTGTTCTTAACTGACTTGCCTAGTAAAATAAAGGTTAAAAAAAAAAGTCAGTGAATGGCTGTTAAGTTAAAACTAGGACTTGAATTGAGGGTGTCACGTTCTGACCATCGTTCTTGTGTGTTTTCCTTGTTTTAGTGTTGGTCAGGACGTGAGCTGGGTGGGCATTCTATGTTGTGTGTCTGGTTTGTCTATTTCTATGTTTGGCCTGATATGGTTCTCAATCAGAGGCAGGTGTTAGTCATTGTCTCTGATTGGGAACCATATTTAGGTAGCCTGTTTTGTGTTGGGTTTTGTGGGTGAATGTTCCTGTCTCAGTGTTTGTTTGCACCAGATAAGGCTGTTTAGGTTTTCACGTTACGTGTATTGTTCGTGTTTATCTTTTATTAAACATGTATCGAACCACGCTGCATTTTGGTCCGCCTCTCCTTCATAGGAAGAAAACCTTAACAGAGGGTATGCCATAGATCTACCTTTTATTAAATAAAATGGCAAAAAGCATAAGCCTACCCCTTGTTAGCTTAAGATTTTGAAGAAAGAAAACTGATCTGATTATATAAAGTAATCTACTACAGCGCTTAGGTCTGTGATGCTTTAAACTAGAAACAAGCTGTAAATTACTTGGGATGGACGTGACTCCAATAACTATGGGGATGTGTTTAGTTTCTCTGACATTCAGAGACTAAGCTAGAACCTTTTATAGCCGAGGAGACATTTTTTTTTCTAAATCAATAGTTTTTTAGTGGAAACATGAACTTGCTTGACCATGCTGTAGGTCATGTAACTGTCTGTTACTGCACAACACAATCTCACACTCAATTCGTGCAAATATGTACATCAAGTATTTAGGCAGATTTCGTGTGTTTCTGTGCGTTTTTGTGTGGCTTAATCATTTGAAAAAACAAACATTTTTGCACGACTTAATTTGTAGGATTTCTTGGGAGGCAAACTTCGAAACAATCTTTTGAAAGTTATTGGAGCAATGCATTTTAGGAAATGGGGTTCTACACTGCCTTTTTTGTGTCCCACATTTATTCACATAAAAAACAAACGTGTTAATAACAACCCAATATTGTTAATCAAACAGGTTGTCACCAAAATGTTAATTATAGTAGCCTTACATGTTTTAAATTTTATTAATGACAATGCCGTTTTCTATGTTTGTTTTCACTTAGCACCAGTATCCCAAAGTATTAAGTGAAAATAAGCATAGAAAGCAGAATCGGCATTAATCTTCTTTTTTTTTTTTTTTACGTAAGGCTACTATTATATTAAAATTATTTTGGTGACAACCTGGTTTATTAACAATATTGAGTTGTTAACCTTTAAAAAATATATAAATAAAGATGGGACACAAAAACTAGTGCAGAACACCATTGCCCATCATGCATTGCTCTAATAACTTTCAAAAGATTGTTCCCAAAGTTTGCCGCCAAAAACGCACAAAAATGTTTGTCTTTTTACATGAATTAAACTACACAAAAATGCAAAATCTGCTTAAATACTTTTTGTACATATTTGCACGATTTGAGTGTAAGATTGTTATACTTTACATGCAATATGCTTTGTGGACTTTATTCTGCCACTGTGTCTTCTTATTGTCTCTGCCTTTAGGCCTGTATATCACGGTCCCAAGTCATATGAATAAACAGGTTATAGAGCAAACAACGCAATTATCACAACACAGGTTCATTTTTCAATCATCACATAGGTTCATTTTTCAAATAAGGGCACTTTTGGATGTTGACTGTTATTGAAAATGAAACCTCTTGAAAGTGTTTTTTTTATCTACCTGAATATTTTCTTCAGTGTCTGAAAAACAAGAACTAACAGTGGCTGAGACCATACTGTTTAAGATTTTGAAGATTTTAACGGTTTCCCCAAATACCACCACATCATAAAATTTGCTATTTTAGTTGAAAAGGAAATTACAGAAATTGTGCCTAAAGTATTTTATATAACATTTCACATGCTTTTTTAAACAATTTAAAAGATTTCTTAATTATATGTATTCATCATTGTCATGTCTAAATGTCCATATATGCCTTGATGATACTCAGATACTCATTGAAATCCATTTCATGAACCTCCCGACGAACAGTTCTTGTGCTGGCGTTGCTTCCAGAGGCAGTTCGGAACTCGGTAAGTGAGTGTTACAACCGAAGACAGACAATTTGTACGTGATACGTGCTTCAGCGGTCGTCCTATGACGGTTCCAGTTGAAAGTCACTGAGCTCTTCAGTACGGACCATTCTACTGGCAATGTTTCTCTATGGAGATTGCATGGCTGTGTGCTTGATTTTATACACCTTTCAGCAACGGGTGTTGGTGAAATAGCCAAATCCTCTAATTTGAAGGGGTGTTCACATACTTTTACATATATAGTGTATTTCCTTGTCCTGTCCTTGGTTGATTTAGGGGGCATCTTATAGAAAAGGAAACCCTTTGTAATTGAAGTCAGTAACTATAGTAAGTCACATAAATAGACATCAAAATCACTCAATCTGTCACGAACTTCAAAATGAGCGGACCACGGCGCAGCGTGCATTGCATTCCACATCTTTTTAATACAAAGTGAAACTAGAAACAAAACAACAAAACTTACAAAGCCCATGAAGACGTCGTGCCCAAACACACTAACACAAACAATATCCCACAAATGCAGGTGGGAGATAGGGCTTCCTAAATATCCCCAATTAGAGGCAACGATTACCAGCTGCCTCTAATTGGGAACCATACAAAACCACCAACATAGAAATACACCTTCTAGAACACCCCCCTCATCACACCCTGACCTAAACCACTATAGAGAATCCAAGGGCTCTCTATGGTCAGGGCGTGACACAATCCTCCTAACATAACTGTTCAATTTCAATTTAACCATGATCATATATGTAATTTGTGTTTCTTTTCAGGTCTTAATAAGGCAAGCAAAAATGTATGAACTAATACATTTAGTCATTACCACCACATTCTGTCCTAACCATCACAGTTCATTATGTGGTGGTAATGAGGTGTGGTGGGAATTACATTTTTTTTAAATCACACAAAAAGTCCTGTATTTGCAGAACCACCCAATATGGGGGGCTTGGCTTGTCCAGTGATTTTACCCACACGCCGCTACTGTCTACACAGAGAGAGAAAGACGGAGTTCTTCCATTCTGCAATAACTAATTACATCACTAACTTAAACAGTTTTGTACTACAGTATATGCCCCCCCCCCCCCCAGGACAGGACAGAGAACACACAAACACAGGGATCATGACTGAAACAGTCTTTAAGACCACTGTGTAGCTGTAATGCTCTATGCGGACAAAAGCTGTTAACAGATGAGTCGCCCTACTAGTTAGACAAACACAGTCATCACTGTGTCTAGCCCTGTCCCTCTCCAGCAGCTCAGAGCATCACTCCAGGGTTATGGCAAGAATGTGACTGAAGCAGAGTTGATAATAGACAGAAACACACTACAAGGCCACTATTGTCCCTGGGAGTCCCACTAACAGATCACACACACACACGTGCATGTATACACGCAACCACATTAAAATGTATCAGTAAATGGGTGCACATGCACACTGATACAGTCATATATACACACACACACACACACACACACACACACACACACACACACACACACGCAAACATACACACCCACTTACAGAAAGTCTACATGTCAGGCAGAAACAGTGCAGAGAGAGAAATATTAGCATGCTGAAGGAGTAGCTATCACACAGAACTGCAGCACTCCTCATCCTCACACTGCTAACATGCAGCAGAGCAGAACGACACAGAGAGAGAGAGAGGGAGGGAGAGATAAGGAGAGAGAGAGAGGGAAATATACAGAAAGAGAGAAAATGAGAGTGACAGAGAGTAAGAGACACTGACAGACATAAAAGGGGAGACATAGAAGGGGAGACAGAGAAGGGGAGACAGAGAGGGGGATAGAGAGGGGGATAGAAGGGAGACCTAGACGGGGAGACAGAGAAGGGGAGACAGAGAAGGGGAGACAGAGAGGGGGATAGAATGGGAGACATAGAAGGGGAGACAGAGAGGGGGATGGAAGGGGGAGACAGAGAAGGGGCGACAAAGAATGGGGATAGAATGGGAGACATAGAAGGAGAGACAGAGGGAGAGACAGAGATGGAGACAGGGGAGCGAGAGATGGGGAGGGGGAGACAAAGAGGGGAACAGGGTGGGATCGATAGAGAGGGGGAGACAGAGAGGGGGTGGAAGGGGAGACAGAGGGAGAGAGAGAGGGAGAGACAGAGGAGGGAGACGGGAGGGGGAGAGGGGGGGGTTAGAGGGGGAGGGAGAGAGAGAGGGGAGAGACAGAGGAGAGAGATGGGGGAGGCATAGAGGGGGAGGGAGAGAGAGAGAGAAAGAGAGAGGGGGAGAGACAGAGGAGAGAGACGGGGGGTGACAGAGGGGGAGGGAGAGAGAGAGGAAGACGGGGAGGGGGAGAGGGGGGACAAGAGAGGGGGAGACAGGGAGAGGGATACAGAGCAGGGGGAGAGAGAGACAGGGGAGACAGAAGTGGGAGACAGATAAATAAATGTATAGCTAGATAAAGCCAGTGGGATACCTTACTGTTGAGTTTGGCTTTCCTGGCTCCTCTTGCCTTCCTCTCCTTTCTTTCAGCTGCCTCTCTTCTGCCCAGAGCAGACCCCATCTCTCACACACACACACTCACACACACACACACACTTACTCAGACGCACGCCACGAAAGATCAGCTACAGTCCCAACGCCAAAACATCCCACACATGGCCATATCCATTCCCCCTCCCTCTCTTCTCCTCTCCTCCTCTCTTATCCTCCTCTCCGTGGCTTTCCTCCGCTCTCACACTCACCGTCTCGCGTCTCGCCAGAGGAGCACACGCACACACACACACACTCATACACACACGCTCACACACACGCTCACTCAGGCGCATGCACAGACCGACTGAGAAATGGAGGGGTGATTTCGCAGGATGCCGACACGGACAGAGAGAGGGAGGGAAAAGAGGGGGGAAAGAGAGAGAGAGAAAAAAAGGAGGAGAGAATTGTGGTAGGGGAAGGGGGAAAGGGAGAGAAGAGGGAAGGGATAGTGAGAGGGTAAATACGAGAAGAGGGAGAAGAGGTAGGGAGGAAAAAGTGTAAATAGATGGTACTGTAGTTGCAGTTGTAATACTGGGGGTTTTGGTGTTACATGGAGCTGATGGATGTAAGGAACTAGACTAGATTAGAGTTGATTCGTCACATGCACAGGGTCGCAGATGTAATAGTAGTGTACTGTGACATTCTTATGCTCCTAGGTCCAACAGTGCAGGTCAAAGGATGAAACAATAACATAATAATAATAATAATGTATACATATTTACAACTGTAACAACGATAAATGTCCATTGGGGGTGGGGGCAGGGTAAATGTTTGTCGAGGGGGAGGGGGTACAATGTCCGTAGGGTGAGCAGCAGGGGGAGGGTAGGAAGTCCGGGGGGCAGGAGGGGGACAGAGGGACTAGGCTGTGTAACTCTTTTCACTCTACTACACTGTACCCACTGTAGATAAACTACCATTGCCTTGCCAACTCAGTGTGTGATGGGATTGATGGTAGTATCTGTGTGGTGTGTGTGACTGTGTTAAGGGAGTGAGGTGTATGCATGAAAACCAAACTTAGTTGTCACAGTTAGAATAGCTTTTCTATGAATGTCCAACTTCACTCTAAACAGTTATGTGTCTGGCCCTCGTTTAATGATCAGTGCAGGATCAGGTTAGCTTTCCTCAGCATCAGCAGGTAATTAACGTGTGTGTGTGTGTGTGTGTGTGTGTGTGTGTGTGTGTTGCTCTCGCCTTCTACAGGATTATCTATAAGAGGAGCTTTGTGTGAAAGTGATTCCCCACTGGTGATATCCTCTCATTCTCTGCCATACATCTGTGTGTGTGTGTGTGTGTGTGTGTGTGTGTGTGTGTGTGTGTGTGTGTGTGTGTGTGTGTGTGTGTGTGTGTGTGTGTGTGTGTGTGCATGTGTATCATATATTCTCTATTATACACAAATCACACCTAAATATTTATACACAGAAACACTGCGATGAAAAGAGGGCTCAGAATACAACGCACTCACACACAGTCTGGCTCTCTGGACAATACGGACAATAGCTCCTCACTGTCAATGGAAGATAATAGTATGAGCTACTGGCTGCAGAGCAATGCTGTATTATAATGGAATTGAGTAATTAGTGCCTTTTCAGGGTCTGCAGAGTGGGTTTAAGGGGAAGCCAAAAAACACACAGCCATGTGTTAGGCAGGCAGAGGTTCTTGGATAGTGCGAAGTTGATGTGGCTGTGGTGGTTAGCCTTAGAAGCAGCGCTACCTGAAGGTCGTATAGCAAAGCATTAAGCTGTCCAATCAAGCTGCAGATGTGTGTGTGTGTGGTCCCAGTGATGTCAGTGACCACATTGCCAACTAGTGCTTTACTAAGTGCTCTCTCCTCTCTGCCTCTGTCTGTCTCTCTGTGTGTGTGTTTTGCTTGTGCTTGTGTCTCTGTGTGTGTGCACAGGTGCATACAAGGGAAGCTCATGTGTGTATGTAGAGGGCCCAGCCAACATGCTCAATTTTCCTCCTCTCATCTCCTCTCCTTTCCGCAGGGTGACTCTGTGCTCTTCCCTCCAGCCCTAGTGTCATAGAAAGGAGATGATACCTTCCCACAACCCGTAGCGGACAGCACTAGAGTCTCTCCAGTCTCTCTACAACCCATAGTAGACATCACTAGACTCTCTCCAGTCTCTCTACAACCCATAGTAGACATCACTAGACTCTCCAGTCTCTCTACAACCCATAGTAGACAGCACTAGACTCTCCAGTCTCTCTACAACCCATAGTAGACATCACTAGACTCTCTCCAGTCTCTCTACAACCCATAGTAGACATCACTAGACTCTCTCCAGTCTCTCTACAACCCATAGTAGACAGCAATAGACTCTCCAGTCTCTCTACAACCCATAGTAGACATCACTAGACTCTCCAGTCTCTCTACAACCCATAGTAGACATCACTAGACTCTCTCCAGTCTCTCTACGACCCATAGTAGACATCACTAGACTCTCCAGTCTCTCTACAACCCATAGTAGACAGCACTAGACTCTCTCCAGTCTCTCTACAACCCATAGTAGACAGCACTAGACTCTCCAGTCTCTCTACAACCCATAGTAGACATCACTAGACTCTCTCCAGTCTCTCTACAACCCATAGTAGACATCACTAGACTCTCTCCAGTCTCTCTACAACCCATAGTAGACAGCAATAGACTCTCCAGTCTCTCTACAACCCATAGTAGACATCACTAGACTCTCCAGTCTCTCTACAACCCATAGTAGACATCACTAGACTCTCTCCAGTCTCTCTACGACCCATAGTAGACATCACTAGACTCTCCAGTCTCTCTACAACCCATAGTATACATCACTAGACTCTCCAGTCTCTCTACAACCCATAGTAGACAGCACTAGACTCTCCAGTCTCTCTACAACACATAGCAGAAAGTTCCAGACTCATTCCAATCTCTTCACAAACCCATGCTGCTGCCTTCATGATGTGAAGCCTAACATCAATAACAGCCTAACAGCTTCTCGCACCTTAGCACACAGGCACACTTACATGTATGTACACACACACACACACACACACACACACACACACACACACACACACACACACACACACACACACACACACACACACACACACACACACACACACACACACACACACACACACACACGACTGCTGCTATTGTACATACTGTTTTTGCCAAAATTATAGCACAATTCATCACTTTGCTCTCCATATCCCCTCCCCTGCACCTGTGGAAATATCCTGGTGTAAATGTGTGTAAGTGCCTCCCAATATTTATATTTATGCTCAATGTACTGTATTTTTATTCCATTGATCTGATTTTATTTCATTATTCATTTGTATTATTCTTATTACGTAGCATTATCGAGAATTAACCTGCAAATAAGCATTTCATTGTACTGTGTACCATGTGTATCCTATGCATATGACAAATAAACTTGACTTGGTATCTAGAGTTAACGCTACAAAAGAGATATAATGACTGAACTGGTAGGCCTGTAGCTAGCTCTAAAATCCACAGAGAAAGACATTTCTGACAAAAATACTTAGGTTTACTTGGACACTACTGTTAGAGGAAATTATAGTTTAGATGATTAATTATGTATACATTGTTGATTAGAACCATTTATTCTAATACTATTATGTTATGGTATGAAAAGTTAAAGTTATTGGTTAAGCTGTTACTGAAAATGTAAGCAGAATGAATTAATTGTCTGGGCCTCTTGGGAAGTTAATGGGGGAGTGGGCTATAGCTTGTCCGGCAGATAAGAAATGTCTGAGAGATGTTCCAGGCCTGATGAACAATGGGCCCTTGTGAGAATCGGAGAGAGGGGGGATAAACTGATGATGTCATGTTCAGTTTATAACCTGTGGAAAAATGTGTATGCTTCAGTACTCTCTGGAATTAAACACTCTTTACCTGGCTTTTAAGACTGGTCTCGATCTACTTCATGCATAATTAATGAACTTACAAATGAGTGCTAATTGATTTGGGCAATTAAAGCATAAAGGAATTTAGAATTCCTCTATCAATTTGGTCCTTCGAAGAGCCGGATCTAAAATATCCCTCTCTGTGCCTGTAGGTAGTACGCTGGAAAATCGTGCACGGACGAGTTTTGACTCGTTTTACTAAAGACCTGACCTCTGAATTGAGGTTAAAATTGAAACAGGCCTGCGTATTATCACAGAGGACAGAGAGGGTGACTAGATTCAAACGAACAATGCTTATCCCAGTCGGCAGCAGGTAAAGTAGCCTTTATTCTCGAATTTGGGAGGGATTATTTAGGATATTTATTGATTAAAATGTTATGAAGGAGTTGAATTTGATCAATAATAGGTGCTTGAATATTCCGAACAAATAAAATGTTAAAGACGAGACAGGTATTTAGAGCAAAATGGATTCTAAATGATAACAAAGAGACAATTATGGTTTATGCCCATCGAAAAGCTTTTATAAAATTGGCGAATTTAGAGATGTTGGTTGGGGTGGTAAATTATAATTCAGGATTAGAACAGATGTGATAAATTAGGTTTGGTTAATCGAACAAGAATTATTTACAATCCATTTGAAGTCGCTACGAATTGGCAGGTTGAGCGCTTGATGATGACGTCACTAGCGAGACACTTTTGTCACCAGAGACTGGGAATAACGGAGCAAACTGTATGGCTGTTAGTGTGTGTATCGAGGCTTCGAGTAACCTTTCAGAAGTTGAGATAAAAGTGTTTTGTTTATTTGTTTATTGGTTATAGTCAATTTTAGGGTTTGATTTAACTTAGTTGAACAGTGTGTTCTGGCGGGTTTTAGACAAAGAACTCTTTGTTCCGGAACGGATGAAAGTTACCCATAAGTAAGTAAATTAAAGGAGCCATGAGGGAATGCGAATGCATATTTATTAAATATCGGGGATTAAATTACGGATTCCTTACACTGCGAAATGTACGACATTTGCGGCAGAGAGAAAAAGTAATGCATTGAATAATAATGTTATCGGGTTAATTGTATCTAAAGGTAGCATGGTCATTTAAGTAAACATATCCGTAGACGATGTTTAAAACTTATGATTATTGATTTGAGTCAAAGGGGAATTATCATTAGGTTTTAGAGGCACGCTCACACAGGTGACTATTTTTATTGTAAGGATAAAGGGATCTTTATGTCTAATATGGTATGGCCTTTTGACCTTATCATGACTGGCTTCTGAGGTCTGATCAGCCTCAGGGGAGAATCATTTGTATAATGAATGGAATCATATTAAGTTACTAGTTTTAAGGTCAATTCATTAGAAATGAAGCAGTTTTGGTTGAGGGTTTAGAATTACTGTTTGAACCGCAAATGAGAAAGTGGTTCAGGATTCTGTCTTATAACATTAGCTGTGAAGTTTTTTGAATGGGCTATTAGGGAGTTGGTATTGTAACAGAGAGAAAGTCATATTCATCATTGAGAATAAATAGGGGAAGATAACATATTTTGAGCCAACAGGGCAGGGAAGGAATTGAGGTATTTTTGTTTGATTTTAACACCCGTGTACAGGAGTGTCAAAAGACGGAGGACATTACCTGTGTAATGGGGGAGGGTGTCCGTATGGGGATTACATGATAACCAACTTGGGACAGTTCTGGGACTGGAGAAGAGGATATCCTTATGGCATAGGGAATCACACAAAGGTGGATAGGTTTTCCATGATATGGGGGAAACCTGGGAGTACTGTTGAACTTTGTAAAGGTGATGAAATCCTACTAACCATCAAAACTATTAAGCTCTCTGATGCAGGCACTTACACCCCCGGACTACAAAGGACCGGGACAGACACGGTGGGTGTGTTTTCTATTAAGGTACTGCCAAAACCAGAGGTCTCACACGAACCAGGGCCGGACACACTCCTCTACCACCCCTGGACCGAACCTGCCACCACTGTGCTAAAAATCCCATTCAGGTAATTAATGTTAGACTATTCAGCTATTGATCAATTAGGCACGGAGACTGGTTTTGATGGTAGGGACAATTTGTGGCTGTCTTATACAGAATAGACTTGCTTAGAATATGCTTCTTGCTAGTCAGCGGGGAGTCATCAAGATGTTCGGTGAACAATGTTGTACCTATATCCCTAATAACACCAGTCCAGATGGTAGTATATCTAAGGGCCTTAATGGGCTTGATGCACTATCTGCTGAGATGAGGACCATGGCGGGGGTGGAGGAGTCTGACTGTCCACCTGGTTGGGAGCCTGGTTTGGTAAGTATACTGGTATGGTGGTTACTGGATTTCTGACCCTAATTCTTGTATTATTTGTTATTGATGTGATGTGCTGCTTGCATCATACCGTGTTTTAAGAAGTCTGTTACAGATGTGGTGAAGGCTTCAGGCATGATGCCTTTGCTTGATGCTCCAGTTGGAGAGGCTGAGGTGAAGCATGCTTTGAGGGGAGGATAAGACTGACTGAGGATGACCCATGTATGTTTGTTCTCCCTGTCGTGAAGGGTGGCATGGTGCCCACCTGGTGCTGGATAAGAATAGCTGAGAGGACCAGATGGGTTATAAGAATGCTTTGTTCTGCTTTACTCTGTTTTACAGGACCAAAGTTTTATTCCACACTTTGCAACACATTAAATCCATGTTATTGTCAGATAGAATACTGAGGGTCCCCAAGGAGAGGGCTTGTTAGTGTAGGAAGGATTTTTAATATGGTTAGCATTTATTAGATTATAAGTTTTTAAATAGTATTATATTTAACAGGAATATAGGACATCTATGAGGAGTTAGGATTATTGTTAGGATTAAGATAGATTGATTAAGGAATTTGGAGAAAAGCCGCTCATAGACATGTTTTTTTTCTAAAAGAGGGTCCATGGGTTTGGATGGAGCCAAACAGTGAGACATGTAGTTCAAATTTGGAAAACATGACAAACATAGCTATAGGCAGACAGAGGAGCCCTCCCCCGCACTGCAGAGACCTTGAAGGTTAGAGAGCAGAGAAGTTTTAGAAGGGGTGCCAGGACGAGCAAATATAACATAGTGGGTAGATAAGTTACTGAGTGGAGACAAAAGTGAGAATTGGACATGTGGAAAATGAAAGGGACACTCCTAAATGGAATTTCAGACAAGGATAATTCACTAAATCTTATCTAAGTCATTGTATAATAATAAGGCAAGGTTGTTACCTGGGCAGAGCCAGGTAACAAAAGGGGGATGGGTAAATAGTGTTCTAGAATAGGATGTGACCTACGGGATAATTAACTGATAAAAAAAAAAAAGTTAATTGGTTTGACGAATAAGAAACTGTTTTATTAACCAAACCTGTATGTCCAAGAGTTTATGCACTACAGGTGAACTACAGGTGAAGACACTCAATCCAGTCCCGTGGGCCACCCGGATTCATATCGCACTGCGGGGGGGTAAGATACACATTCACTGTCGAACAAATAAACAGTGTTCGGGAGGAGAACTGGAATTAACAGAATTCCGGGGGCCATCTCTCGAATGAAGTAACCCTCCCTGTCCTGTCACCCCTGTTTGTGTTCATAGAAGTGAAGATGTATCTGGCTCTTGCTAAGTGATGTGTTCTCGGGGAAAGGGTGGGGTTTCACATGGAAGCTGTTCGTCTGAGCTGTCTTATCGTGGGTGACGTATTCCTGATACAGCACGTCCTACTAGAGATGCGGAGAGTGGTAATTTGACCCATGGTTTAGACGGTGAGGATTTTGTTCCAAAATAGAAGAGATATCAGTGCAGGTTCCCATATTGATCGTGGACAGGTCATAGCTCACACTGAAAGGGATGGCTACGTAAACCCATACACTCAATGTGGGATCAGGTGGAGTATAGTAAGGGTTGGCGTTTTGGACTGTGTTCCCGAGCAAAGGAAGTATTGTATAAAGGTGCGAATTAACATTAAGGCGGTCAATACTCAGGACCTCGGGTTATGGTATGTGGGCTTCGACCAGTTTTCAACTGATACTATGGTACCGTTCCAGGTGGCAGAAGTTAGAGTCGATAAGGAGAATATGATTGACCGAAGTTCAACCAATCCCTCTAACACAACGGCTATTCCTAGTGTAATCATCCAGGGTAAAGGAACAGTACGAATAGTTCAGACCAAAGACCTTAAAGAAGTTATAGAGGTGGAGACTGGGTTTGGGGAGTCCAACTTATGGTTGGAATGGATTCAATATACGGCCAGATCAGTGGCTAAAGAAGAATGTTATGCCTGTGCGAACGCTAAACCCCAGTTAACAACTATCCCTTTCCCACTGAACGGAATTAATTCCCCTAAGGGAATGGCATGTAGGGTAAAGCTGTTCATGAAAGCAGGAATGCCAAATAATGACAGTTGTATTGATTTGCACTATTTATATCCCCGGGAACCAAGTTGGTACAGAGAATATGACCACTGACGAGACCATGTCTGAGTTGACAGGCTGGTTGAACTCTGGGGACTTCAATAAAATAAAATGGGCCAGTGTCGACATCTGGTGGTTGTGCGGGGGAATGATTTTGTGCAGTATTGCCGACTGATTGGACTGGTTAGGAATGCCTTTTACACTCATACAACACCAAGACATGAAGTTAGCCAAAACGAGAGAGAAGAGATGCTCCATCTAGGTCTTTTGGCGAAAGAGTATATATTGATAACATTGGGGTTCCACGAGGTGTGCCGGATGAGTTCATGGCAAGAAATCAGATACTAGCAGGATTAGAGTGGTCTACTCTCAATAAGAATGTAGACTGGATTAATTATAGTTACCAGAAGGGTTATTAAAGGGTTTGTAGAACAGACTGAAGCAACCAGCTGGAAGACCTGACAGAATAGAATTGCATTAGATAAAAGGAGGAAGTGGGCATGGTAATCAGGACCATGTCTTACATCCCAGGTAGCACAGCTCCGGACGAATCAGTGCCCGAAGCCTCAGCTGTTTTGACCACCCTGGCTCACGGGTTGGCAGAAACTCTGGGGTGGATACTTCTCTGAACTAAATTGGGTTGACAGTATTTATGGAAAAATGTGGTGTTATGGGCCACCTTAACCGGTGTGACTGTGTTAGTCTTGTACGTG
Source organism: Oncorhynchus nerka (assembly GCF_034236695.1). Taxonomy (NCBI): domain Eukaryota; kingdom Metazoa; phylum Chordata; class Actinopteri; order Salmoniformes; family Salmonidae; genus Oncorhynchus; species Oncorhynchus nerka. The sequence goes on from NC_088404.1 coordinate 32,086,343, forward strand.
CGTGGTTGATTGCGTGTATGTATGAAAGTTATTGTTTCCAGGACTCTGGAGAGATCAATGACACTACAGATGGTGCGTTATGGGCCGATTCCAGGTTCTGACCCATGGAGGACTGAAGGCATGTCTACAGAGGAAGTGGACGAATCTGGATCTGTCATTTGTGGGGAATTTATGTTTGATGAGAATAGTGTTGAGATGAAGGGGAATTAGATTGTAATTTGTTTCAATGATTAAACTGTTTTTTAATAAAGATTGTAAAAAGAAAAAAATCCTGAAAGAGGAGTTATGATTCTGAGGTAGGTTTAAAAACAGTTGGAGTTAAGGTTGGATTTGATTGATGAAATGTGAAGAGTTGGATAAACATTTATAATTGATTTGTTGATTATGTGTCTATTCATATGATAATCTGATAAACCTCTATAAAAAGGTTAGTTAAGTTTGTTTATACTTTCATTTTTTATGATTAAATAAAACTAGATGCAGAATTGAATGTATAATATTTGATCAAAGGGAGGATTGTTAGAGGAAATTATAGTTTAGATGATCAATTATGTATACATTAATGATTAGAATCATTTATTCTAATACTATTATGTTATGATTTGAAAAGTATGGGTTTTTAGTTGAGCTGTTACTGAAAATGTAAGCAGAAATGAATGAATTGTCTGTGTCTCCTGGGAAAGAGGGATAAGATAGTTTTTCAAACAGATAAGAATGTTTTGGTTGGATTCCATTAGTGGAGAGAAGTATATCCTTTAGACAGGTTGGAATGTAGTTTATGAGGGGAGTGAAACTATCTCCAGGACCGAATACTACGCCATTGTAAGGCTGGGAGAGGGTGTGAAACTGATGACGTCATTTATGAGAGACGTTCCAGGCCTGATGAACAATGGGCCCTTGTGAGAATCGGAGAGAGGGGGGATAAACTGATGATGTCATGTTCAGTTTATAACCTGTGGAAAAATGTGTATGCTTCAGTACTCTCTGGAATTAAACGCTCTTTACCTGGCTTTTAAGACTGGTCTCGATCTACTTCATGCATAATTAACCTCTTCAGTCGACCCTCTACTTTTTTGAACATTTTGTTAAAAATCGCGCAACATTTCAGCGCCCTGCTACTCATGCCAGGAATATAGTACGTTCATATGGTTAGAATGTGTGGATAGGAAACCCTCGGACGTTTTTAAAACTGGTTAAATCACGACTGTGGCTATTACATAACGTGCGTTACATCGGAAAGCGCAGGAAAACCTGATCACAGAAAATGGAAATAAATATCCTTGCGCCACTTCCAGCAATTGTTAACAGTGAGCCGAATTAGATAAGACCGAGCATTCAACTCCCACAGCATCCCCATTTTGTCTAGAGTCTTGTGAATTGAATCATCTTTGATTCTTGGTTGAACCGAAACAGGGGCACCGCTTACCTCCGGTCTCCGCCCAGATCATTCCGGAAGAGCTCTCTCCTGAAATTTTTTCCAAGACGACAGCTAATGATATTTACATCGCCTACGGATGATTTTTATCGCTTATTAACGTTTACTAATACCTAAAGTAGCATTACAAACGTATTTCGAAGTGTTTTGTGAAAGTTTATCGTCTACTTTTTGAATTTTAAAAATGACGTTACGTTGTGAAATCGCTGTTTTTTTGTTTATCACACAGTCTACATATAACGATATCTTGGCTTTATATGGCCCGATTTAATCGAAATAAAGACCCAATAGTGTTTATGGGACATCTAGGAGTGCCAACAAAGAAGATGGTGAAAGGTAATGACTGTTTTCTATTTTATTGTGCGGTTTGTGTAACGCCGAAATGCTAATTATTTTGTTTACGTCCCCTGCTGTGCTTTTCTGTTGTAGTGTATTGGTGCATGCTATCAGATAATAGCTTCTCATGCTGTCGCCAAAAATCATTTTAAAAATCGGACTTGTTGCCTGGATTCACAACGAGTGTAGCTTTAATTTGATACCCTGCATGTGTATTTTAATGAACTTTTGAGTTTTAACTAATACTATTAGCATTTAGCGTAGCGCATTTGCATTTCCAGAGCTCTAGTTGGGACGCAAGCGTCCCAAGTAGAGGCAAGAGGTTAATGAACTTACAATTCATTAATGAATTAGAAATGAGTGCTAATTGATTTTGGCAATTAAAGCATAAAGGAATTTAGAATTCCTCTATCAACTACTCACAATAAGCATCTGAATGTGAGTAAAAATCATAAGATGAGTCATATGTGCGGAACCCTCCCATAACCCAGGCAGCTGTCGTAGTGGATGAGATGTAATAGGTAGTATCACCATAGACAGAGACATCTCTGTCTGCCCTACATTATATTAAATGAGTGAATCATGTACAGTAATGTTGATCAGGTGCTGCTGCAGGCGCTTTTCCTTTCATTTCAGTTGATCACGATCTACTGCCCAGCCAGCCAGAGGAGGAGATTGTCTGATACCAGAGTAGGAAGCTGTAATATTGTTGACTCTTCTTGACCTTTGGAGATTCAAATCGGGATTATTGTTGTATAAAAGTTATTTATAAAATAAAATATGATGATCAATCGAGTACTCTGGTACATTACATGCAGGGGTAATATGTCCCCCTTGGTCACCCCTTCGTAGATATGAGACAACTAGATGGATGCAAGCAATAGATTCACCTGGATTCTTTCAACTGGACAAGGCTAGAGGGCATGAAGCAACTCTCTCAGATGAAAGCTCATAACATATCAGTCAGTAGTTCAATAACCCAGCTGTCAAAAACAATTCAGTCAGTAGCACACTAGCCCAGCTGTCATATAACCAGTCAGTCAGTAGCACACTAGCCCAGCTGTCATATAACCAGTCAGTCAGTAGCACACTAGCCCAGCTGTCATATAACCAGTCAGTCAGTAGCACGCTAGCCCAGCTGTCATATAACCAGTCAGTCAGTAGCACGCTAGCCCAGCTGTCATATAACCAGTCAGTCAGTAGCACACTAGCCCAGCTGTCATATAACCAGTCAGTCAGTAGCACGCTAGCCCAGCTGTCATATAACCAGTCAGTCAGTAGCACACTAGCCCAGCTGTCATATAACCAGTCAGTCAGTAGCACACTAGCCCAGATGTCATATAACCAGTCAGTCAGTAGCACACTAGCCCAGCTGTCATATAACCAGTCAGTCAGTAGCACACTAGCCCAGCTGTCTTATAACCAGTCAGTCAGTAGCACACTAGCCCAGCTGTCATATAACCAGTCAGTCAGTAGCACACTAGCCCAGCTGTCATATAACCAGTCAGTCAGTAGCACACTAGCCCAGCTGTCATATAACCATTCAGTCAGTAGCACACTAGCCCAGCTGTCATATAACCAGTCAGTCAGTAGCACACTAGCCCAGCTGTCATATAACCAGTCAGTCAGTAGCACACTAGCCCAACTCTTATTACCAGTCAGTCAGTAGCACACTAGCCCAGCTCTTATAACCATTCAGTCAGTAGCACACTAGCCCAGCTCTTATAACCAGTCAGTCAGTAGCACACTAGCCCAGCTCTTATAACCAGTCAGTCAGAAGCACACTAGCCCAGCTGTCAAAAACAATTCAGTCAGTAGCACACTAGCCCAGCTGTCATATAACCAGTCAGTCAGTAGCACACTAGCCCAGCTGTCTTATAACCAGTCAGTCAGTAGCACACTAGCCCAGCTGTCTTATAACCAGTCAGTCAGTAGCACACTAGCCCAGCTCTTATAACCATTCAGTCAGTAGCACACTAGCCCAGCTGTCATATAACCAGTCAGTCAGTAGCACACTAGCCCAGCTCTTATTACCAGTCAGTCAGTAGCACACTAGCCCAGCTCTTATAACCAGTCAGTCAGTAGCACACTAGCCCAGCTCTTATAACCAGTCAGTCAGTAGCACACTAGCCCAGCTGTCATATAACCAGTCAGTCAGTAGCACACTAGCCCAGCTGTCATATAATCAGTCAGTCAGTAGCACACTAGCCCAGCTGTCAAAAACAATTCAGTCAGTAGCACACTAGCCCAGCTGTCATATAACCAGTCAGTCAGTAGCACACTAGCCCAGCTGTCTTATAACCAGTCAGTCAGTAGCACACTAGCCCAGCTGTCTTATAACCAGTCAGTCAGTAGCACACTAGCCCAGCTCTTATAACCATTCAGTCAGTAGCACACTAGCCCAGCTGTCATATAACCAGTCAGTCAGTAGCACACTAGCCCAGCTCTTATTACCAGTCAGTCAGTAGCACACTAGCCCAGCTCTTATAACCAGTCAGTCAGTAGCACACTAGCCCAGCTCTTATAACCAGTCAGTCAGTAGCACACTAGCCCAGCTGTCATATAACCAGTCAGTCAGTAGCACACTAGCCCAGCTGTCATATAATCAGTCAGTCAGTAGCACACTAGCCCAGCTGTCAAAAACAATTCAGTCAGTAGCACACTAGCCCAGCTGTCATATAACCAGTCAGTCAGTAGCACACTAGCCCAGCTGTCATATAACCAGTCAGTCAGTAGCACACTAGCCCAGCTGTCATATAACCAGTCAGTCAGTAGCACACTAGCCCAGCTCTTATAACCATTCAGTCAGTAGCACACTAGCCCAGCCCTTATAACCAGTCAGTCAGTAGCACACTAGCCCAGCTCTTATAACCATTCAGTCAGTAGCACACTAGCCCAGCCCTTATAACCAGTCAGTCAGTAGCACACTAGCCCAGCTGTCTTATAACCAGTCAAATCAAATCAAATCAAGGTAACTGAGCTAAACGACTACCGCCCCGTAGCACTCACTTCCGTCATCATGAAGTGCTTTGAGAGACTAGTCAAGGACCATATCACCTCCACCCTACCTGACACCCTAGACCCACTCCAATTTGCTTACCGCCCAAATAGGTCCACAGACGATGCAATCTCAACCACACTGCACACTGCCCTAACCCATCTGGACAAGAGGAATACCTATGTGAGAATGCTGTTCATCGACTACAGCTCGGCATTCAACACCATAGTACCCTCCAAGCTCGTCATCAAGCTCGAGACCCTGGGTCTCGACCCCGCCCTGTGCAACTGGGTACTGGACTTCCTGACGGGCCGCCCCCAGGTGGTGAGGGTAGGCAACAACATCTCCTCCCCGCTGATCCTCAACACTGGGGCCCCACAAGGGTGCGTTCTGAGCCCTCTCCTGTACTCCCTGTTCACCCACGACTGCGTGGCCACGCACGCCTCGAACTCAATCATTAAGTTTGCGGACGACACAACAGTGGTAGGCTTGATTACCAACAACGACGAGACGGCCTACAGGGAGGAGGTGAGGGCCCTCGGAGTGTGGTGTCAGGAAAATAACCTCACACTCAACGTCAACAAAACTAAGGAGATGATTGTGGACTTCAGGAAACAGCAGAGGGAACACCCCCCTATCCACATCGATGGAATAGTAGTGGAGAGGGTAGCAGGTTTTAAGTTCCTCGGCATACACATCACAGACAAACTGAACTGGTCCACTCACAAAGACAGCATCGTGAAGAAGGCGCAGCAGCGCCTCTTCAACCTCAGGAGGCTGAAGAAATTCGGCTTGTCACCAAAAGCACTCACAAACTTCTACAGATGCACAATCGAGAGCATCCTGGCGGGCTGTATCACCGCCTGGTACGGCAACTGCTCCGCCCTCAACCGTAAGGCTCTCCAGAGGGTAGTGAGGTCTGCACAACGCATCACCGGTGGCAAACTACGTGCCCTCCAGGACACCTACACCACCCGATGTTACAGGAAGGCCATAAAGATCATCAAGGACATCAACCACCCGAGCCACTGCCTGTTCACCCCGCTATCATCCAGAAGGCGAGGTCAGTACAGGTGCATCAAAGCTGGGACCGAGAGACTGAAAAACAGCTTCTATCTCAAGGCCATCAGACTGTTAAACAGCCACCACTAACATTGAGTGGCTGCTGCCAACACACTGACTCAACTCCAGCCACTTTAATAATGGGAATTGATGGGAAATTATGTAAAATATATCACTAGCCACTTTAAACAATGCTACCTAATATAATGTTCCCTACCCTTATTCATCTCATATGTATACGTATATACTGTACTCTATATCATCTACTGCATCCTTATGTAATACATGTATCACTAGCCACTTTAACTATGCCACTTTGTTTACATACTCATCTCATATGTATATACTGTACTCGATACCATCTACTGTATCTTGCCTATGCTGCTCTGTACCATCACTCATTCATATATCCTTATGTACATATTCTGTCATATAACCAGTCAGTCAGTAGCACACTAGCCCAGCTGTCATATAACCAGTCAGTCAGTAGCACACTAGCCCAGCTCTTATAACCATTCAGTCAGTAGCACACTAGCCCAGCTGTCATATAACCAGTCAGTCAGTAGCACACTAGCCCAGCTCTTATAACCATTCAGTCAGTAGCACACTAGCCCAGCCCTTATAACCAGTCAGTCAGTAGCACACTAGCCCAGCTCTTATAACCATTCAGTCAGTAGCACACTAGCCCAGCTGTCATATAACCAGTCAGTCAGTAGCACACTAGCCCAGCTCTTATAACCATTCAGTCAGTAGCACACTAGCCCAGCTCTTATAACCAGTCAGTCAGTAGCACACTAGCCCAGCTCTTATAACCAGTCAGTCAGTAGCACACTAGCCCAGCTGTCTTGTTTCCAGTCAGTCAGTAGCACACTAGCCCAGCTCTTATTACCAGTCAGTCAGTAGCACACTAGCCCAGCTGTCTTATTACCAGTCAGTCAGTAGCACACTAGCCCAGCTGTCTTATTACCAGTCAGTCAGTAGCACACTAGCTCAGCTGTCTTATAACCGGTCAGTCAGTAGCACACTAGCCCAGCTGTCTTATAACCAGTCAGTCAGTAGCACACTAGCCCAGCTGTCTTATAACCAGTCAGTCAGTAGCACACTAGCCCAGCTGTCATATAACCAGTCAGTCAGTAGCACACTAGACCAGCTGTCTTATAACCAGTCAGTCAGTAGCACACTAGCCCAGCTGTCTTATTACCAGTCAGTCAGTAGCACACTAGCCCAGCTCTTATTACCAGTCAGTCAGTAGCACACTAGCCCAGCTCTTATTACCAGTCAGTCAGTAGCACACTAGCCCAGCTCTTATAACCATTCAGTCAGTAGCATACTAGCCCAGCTATTATAACCATTCAGTCAGTAGCACACTAAGCCCAGCTCTTATTACCAGTCAGTCAGTAGTTCACAAGCCCAGCTCTTATTACCAGTCAGTCAGTAGCACACTAGCCCAGCTCTTATTACCAGTCAGTCAGTAGCACACTAGCCCAGCTCTTATTTCCAGTCAGTCAGTAGCACACTAGCCCAGCTCTTATTACCAGTCAGTCAATAGCATACTAGCCCAGCTGTCATATAACCATTCAGTCAGTAGCACACTAGCCCAGCTCTTATTACCAGTCAGTCAGTAACACACTAGCCCAGCTCTTATTACCAGTCAGTCAGTAGCACACTAGCCCAGCTCTTATTACCAGTCAGTCGGTAGCACACTAGCCCAGCTCTTATAACCATTCAGTCAGTAGCATACTAGCCCAGCTCTTATAACCATTCAGTCAGTAGCACACTAGCCCAGCTCTTATAACCAGTCAGTCAGTAGCACACTAGCCCAGCTGTCATATAACCAGTCAGTCAGTAGCACACTAGCCCAGCTCTTATAACCAGTCATCAGTAGCACACTAGCCCAGCTCTTATTACCAGTCAGTCGGTAGTTCACTAGCCCAGCTCTTATTACCAGTCAGTCAGTAGCACACTAGCCCAGCTCTTATAACCAGTCAGTCAGTAGCACACTAGCCCAGCTCTTATTACCAGTCAGTCAGTAGCACACTAGCCCAGCTCTTATTACCAGTCAGTCAGTAGTTCACTAGCCCAGCTCTTATTACCAGTCAGTCAGTAGCACACTAGCCCAGCTATTATAACCAGTCAGTCAGTAGCACACTAGCCCAGCTATTATAACCAGTCAGTCAGTAGCACACTAGCCCAGCTCTTATTACCAGGCAGTCAGTAGCACACTAGCCCAGATCTTATAACCAGTCAGTCAGTAGCACACTAGCCCAGCTCTTATAACCAGTCAGTCAGTAGCACACTAGCCCAGCTCTTATTACCAGTCAGTCAGTAGTTCACTAGCCCAGCTCTTATTACCAGTCAGTCAGTAGCACACTAGCCCAGCTATTATAACCAGTCAGTCAGTAGCACACTAGCCCAGCTCTTATTACCAGTCAGTCAGTAGCACGCTAGCCCAGATCTTATAACCAGTCAGTCAGTAGCACACTAGCCCAGCTCTTATAACCAGTCAGTCAGTAGCACACTAGCCCAGCTCTTATTACCAGTCAGTTAGTAGCACACTAGCCCAGCTCTTATTACCAGACAGTCAGTAGCACACCAAGAGCCTCTTCACAATTACAACACTTTTAGTTAAAATACAGTCTGCTGCACATATTACTCAGATGTAAACTTGAGTACTTGCTACATCTCGACCGCTACCTCTGGAGATAATACACGACACTCGTCTGGTAGGGCAGTGTTAACAGAACTGCTTCATTGAGCGAACACTCCTACAGTATACAGTTGAAATCAGAAGTTTACATACACCTTAGCCATATACATTGAAACTCAGTTTTTCACCATTCCTGACATGTAATCCCAGTAAAAATTCCCTGTCCTTGGTCAGTTAGGATCACCCCTTTATTTTAAGAATGTGAAATGCCAGAATAATGGTGGAGAGAATTATTTATTCCCACTTTTATTTCTTCCATCACATTCCCAGTGGGTCAGAATTTTACCAGTCAGTCAGTAGTACAGAAACCCAGCTGATTTCTACATTAGTATCAGATGGTGTTCACACTGGGTTGTCTTTGTCCTACCAGAAGAAAGAGCACCATTCTACTGCCCTGTCCATTACTCGGAGAAACCCCTACACACACTCCAGTGCCCTCAGATAAAAGCAAAAGGGAGAGAGACAGGGGGAGAGTACACGTGTGGGACATATTGATAATGAGAGAGACAGAGGGAGAGTGCATGTGTGGGACATATAGATAGTGGGAGAGACAGTGGGAGAGTACACGTGTGGGACATATAGATGGTGGGAGAGAAAGAGGGAGAGTGCATGTGTGGGACATATAGATAATGGGAGAGACAGAGGGAGAGTGCACATGTGGGACATATAGATAATGGGAAACAGAGGGAGAGTGCACATGTGGGACATATAGAGTGGGGCAAAAAAGTATTTAGTCAGCCACCAATTGTGTAAGTTCTCTCATTTTCTCTGTCACAGTTGAAGTGTACCTATGATGAAAATACCAGGCCTCTCTCATCTTTTTAAGTGGGAGAACTTTATCGGTGGCTGACTAAATACTTTTTTGTCCCACTGTAGATAGTGGGAGAGACAGAGGGAGAGTGCAAGTGTGGGACATATAGAGAGTGGGAGAGGCAGAGGGAGAGTGCAAGTGTGGGACATATAGATAGTGAGAGAGACAGAGGGAGAGTGCAAGTGTGGGACATATAGAGAGTGGGAGAGACAGAGGGAGAGTGCAAGTGTGGGACATATAGAGAGTGGGAGAGACAGAGGGAGAGTGCAAGTGTGGGACATATAGATAGTGGGAGAGACAGAGGGAGAGTGCACATGTGGGACATATAGATAGTGGGAGAGACAGAGGGAGAGTGCACGTGTGGGACATATAGATAATGGGAGAGACAGAGGGAGAGTGCACGTGTGGGACATATAGATAGTGGGAGAGACAGAGGGAGAGTGCACGTGTGGGACATATAGATAGTGGGAGAGACAGAGGGAGAGTGCACATGTGGGACATATAGATAATGGGAGAGACAGAGGGAGAGTGCACATGTGGGACGTATAGATAATGGGAAACAGAGGGAGAGTGCACGTGTGGGACATATAGAGTGTGGGAGAGACAGTGGGAGAGTGCACGTGTGGGACATATAGATAGTGGGAGAGACAGAGGGAGAGTGCACGTGTGGGACATATAGATAGTGGGAGAGAAAGAGGGAGAGTGCACGTGTGGGACATATAGATAATGGGAAACAGAGGGAGAGTGCACATGTGGGACATATAGAGTGGGGCAAAAAAGTATTTAGTCAGCCACCAATTGTGTAAGTTCTCTCATTTTCTCTGTCACAGTTGAAGTGTACCTATGATGAAAATACCAGGCCTCTCTCATCTTTTTAAGTGGGAGAACTTTATCGGTGGCTGACTAAATACTTTTTTGTCCCACTGTATATAGTGGGAGAGACAGAGGGAGTGTGCAAGTGTGGGACATATAGAGAGTGGGAGAGACAGAGGGAGAGTGCACGTGTGGGACATATAGATAGTGCACGTGTGGGACATATAGATAGTGGGAGAGACAGAGGGAGAGTGCACGTGTGGGACATGTAGATAATGGGAGAGACAGAGTGCATGTGTGGGACATATAGATAGTGGGAGAGACAGAGTGCATGTGTGGGACATATAGATAGTGGGAGAGTCAGAGGGAGAGTGCACGTGTGGGACATATAGATAGTGGGAGAGACAGAGTGCATGTGTGGGACATATAGATAGTGGGAGAGTCAGAGGGAGAGTGCACGTGTGGGACATATAGATAGTGGGAGAGACAGTGGGAGAGTGCACGTGTGGGACATATAGATAGTGGGAGAGACAGAGGGAGAGTGCACGTGTGGGACATATAGATAATGGGAGAGACAGAGGGAGAGTGCACGTGTGGGACATATAGATAGTGGGAGAGACAGAGGGAGATTGCACGTGTGGGACATATAGATAGTGAGAGAGACAGAGGGAGAGTGCAAGTGTGGGACATATAGATAGTGAGAGAGATAGAGGGAGATTGCACGTGTGGGACATATAGATAGTGAGAGAGACAGAGGGAGAGTGCAAGTGTGGGACATATAGATAGTGAGAGAGACAGAGGTAGAGTGCACGTGTGGGACATATAGATAGTGGGAGAGACAGAGTGCATGTGTGGGACATATAGATAGTGAGAGAGACAGAGGGAGAGTGCAAGTGTGGGACATATATAGTGCACGTGTGGGACATATAGATAATGGGAAACAGAGGGAGAGTGCACATGTGGGACATATAGATAGTGGGAGAGAAAGAGGGAGAGTGCACGTGTGGGACATATAGATAGTGGGAGAGACAGAGGGAGAGTGCACGTGTGGGACATATAGATAGTGGGAGAGAAAGAGGGAGAGTGCACGTGTGGGACATATAGATAGTGGGAGAGACAGAGGGAGAGTGCACGTGTGGGACATATAGATAGTGGGAGAGAAAGAGGGAGAGTGCACGTGTGGGACATATAGATAATGGGAAACAGAGGGAGAGTGCACATGTGGGACATATAGAGTGGGGCAAAAAAGTATTTAGTCAGCCACCAATTGTGTAAGTTCTCTCATTTTCTCTGTCACAGTTGAAGTGTACCTATGATGAAAATTACAGGCCTCTCTCATCTTTTTAAGTGGGAGAACTTTATCGGTGGCTGACTAAATACTTTTTTGTCCCACTGTATATAGTGGGAGAGACAGAGGGAGTGTGCAAGTGTGGGACATATAGAGAGTGGGAGAGACAGAGGGAGAGTGCACGTGTGGGACATATAGATAGTGCACGTGTGGGACATATAGATAGTGGGAGAGACAGAGTGCATGTGTGGGACATATAGATAGTGGGAGAGTCAGAGGGAGAGTGCACGTGTGGGACATGTAGATAATGGGAGAGACAGAGTGCATGTGTGGGACATATAGATAGTGGGAGAGACAGAGTGCATGTGTGGGACATATAGATAGTGGGAGAGTCAGAGGGAGAGTGCACGTGTGGGACATATAGATAGTGGGAGAGACAGAGTGCATGTGTGGGACATATAGATAGTGGGAGAGTCAGAGGGAGAGTGCACGTGTGGGACATATAGATAGTGGGAGAGACAGTGGGAGAGTGCACGTGTGGGACATATAGATAGTGGGAGAGACAGAGGGAGAGTGCACGTGTGGGACATATAGATAATGGGAGAGACAGAGGGAGAGTGCACGTGTGGGACATATAGATAGTGGGAGAGACAGAGGGAGATTGCACGTGTGGGACATATAGATAGTGAGAGAGACAGAGGGAGAGTGCAAGTGTGGGACATATAGATAGTGAGAGAGACAGAGGTAGAGTGCACGTGTGGGACATATAGATAGTGGGAGAGACAGAGTGCATGTGTGGGACATATAGATAGTGAGAGAGACAGAGAGAGAGACAGAGGGAGAGTGCAAGTGTGGGACATATATAGTGCACGTGTGGGACATATAGATAATGGGAAACAGAGGGAGAGTGCACATGTGGGACATATAGATAGTGGGAGAGAAAGAGGGAGAGTGCACGTGTGGGACATATAGATAGTGGGAGAGACAGAGGGAGAGTGCACGTGTGGGACATATAGATAGTGGGAGAGACAGAGGGAGAGTGCACGTGTGGGACATATAGATAGTGGGAGAGACAGAGGGAGAGTGCACGTGTGGGACATGTAGATAATGGGAGAGACAGAGTGCATGTGTGGGACATATAGATAGTGGGAGAGACAGAGTGCATGTGTGGGACATATAGATAGTGGGAGAGTCAGAGGGAGAGTGCACATATAGATAGTGGGAGAGACAGAGTGCATGTGTGGGACATATAGATAGTGGGAGAGTCAGAGGGAGAGTGCACGTGTGGGACATATAGATAGTGGGAGAGACAGTGGGAGAGTGCACGTGTGGGACATATAGATAGTGGGAGAGACAGAGGGAGAGTGCACGTGTGGGACATATAGATAATGGGAGAGACAGAGGGAGAGTGCACGTGTGGGACATATAGATAGTGGGAGAGACAGAGGGAGATTGCACGTGTGGGACATATAGATAGTGAGAGAGATAGAGGGAGATTGCACGTGTGGGACATATAGATAGTGAGAGAGACAGAGGGAGAGTGCAAGTGTGGGACATATAGATAGTGAGAGAGACAGAGGTAGAGTGCACGTGTGGGACATATAGATAGTGGGAGAGACAGAGTGCATGTGTGGGACATATAGATAGTGAGAGAGACAGAGGGAGAGTGCAAGTGTGGGACATATATAGTGCACGTGTGGGACATATAGATAATGGGAAACAGAGGGAGAGTGCACATGTGGGACATATAGATAGTGGGAGAGAAAGAGGGAGAGTGCACGTGTGGGACATATAGATAGTGGGAGAGACAGAGGGAGAGTGCACGTGTGGGACATATAGATAGTGGGAGAGAAAGAGGGAGAGTGCACGTGTGGGACATATAGATAGTGGGAGAGAAAGAGGGAGAGTGCACGTGTGGGACATATAGATAATGGGAAACAGAGGGAGAGTGCACATGTGGGACATATAGAGTGGGGCAAAAAAGTATTTAGTCAGCCACCAATTGTGTAAGTTCTCTCATTTTCTCTGTCACAGTTGAAGTGTACCTATGATGAAAATTACAGGCCTCTCTCATCTTTTTAAGTGGGAGAACTTTATCGGTGGCTGACTAAATACTTTTTTGTCCCACTGTAGATAGTGGGAGAGACAGAGGGAGTGTGCAAGTGTGGGACATATAGAGAGTGGGAGAGACAGAGGGAGAGTGCACGTGTGGGACATATAGATAGTGCACGTGTGGGACATATAGATAGTGGGAGAGACAGAGGGAGAGTGCACGTGTGGGACATGTAGATAATGGGAGAGACAGAGTGCATGTGTGGGACATATAGATAGTGGGAGAGACAGAGTGCATGTGTGGGACATATAGATAGTGGGAGAGTCAGAGGGAGAGTGCACGTGTGGGACATATAGATAGTGGGAGAGACAGAGTGCATGTGTGGGACATATAGATAGTGGGAGAGTCAGAGGGAGAGTGCACGTGTGGGACATATAGATAGTGGGAGAGACAGTGGGAGAGTGCACGTGTGGGACATATAGATAGTGGGAGAGACAGAGGGAGAGTGCACGTGTGGGACATATAGATAGTGGGAGAGACAGAGTGCATGTGTGGGACATATAGATAGTGGGAGAGTCAGAGGGAGAGTGCACGTGTGGGACATATAGATAGTGGGAGAGACAGTGGAAGAGTGCACGTGTGGGACATATAGATAGTGGGAGAGACAGAGGGAGAGTGCACGTGTGGGACATATAGATGGTGGGAGAGACAGAGGGAGAGTGCACGTGTGGGACATATAGATAATGGGAGAGACAGAGGGAGAGTGCACGTGTGGGACATATAGATAGTGGGAGAGACAGAGGGAGAGTGCACGTGTGGGACATATAGATAGTGGGAGAGACAGAGGGAGAGTGCACGTGTGGGACATATAGATAGTGAGAGAGACAGAGGGAGAGTGCACGTGTGGGACATATAGATAATGGGAAACAGAGGGAGAGTGCATGTGTGGGACATATAGATAGTGGGAGAGACAGAGGGAGAGTGCACGTGTGGGACATATAGATAGTGGGAGAGACAGAGGGAAAGTGCACGTGTGGGACATATAGATGGTGGGAGAGACAGAGGGAGAGTGCACGTGTGGGACATATAGATAGTGGGAGAGACAGAGGGAGAGTACACGTGTGGGACATATAGATGGTGGGAGAGACAGAGGGACAGTGCACGTGTGGGACATATAGATAGTGGGAGAGACAGAGGGAGAGTGCACGTGTGGGACATATAGATAGTGGGAGAGACAGAGGGAGAGTGCACGTGTGGGACATATAGATAATGGGAAACAGAGGGAGAGTGCACATGTGGGACATATAGATAGTGGGAGAGACAGAGGGAGAGTGCACGTGTGGGACATATAGATAGTGGGAGAGACAGAGGGAGAGTGCACGTGTGGGACATATAGATAATGGGAAACAGAGGGAGAGTGCACATGTGGGACATATAGATAATGGGAGAGAAAGAGGGAGAGTGCACGTGTGGGACATATAGATAATGGGAAACAGAGGGAGAGTGCACACGTGGGACATATAGATAGTGGGAGAGAAAGAGGGAGAGTGCATGTGTGGGACATATAGATGGTGGGAGAGACAGAGGGAGAGTTCACGTGTGGGACATATAGATAGTGGGAGAGAAAGAGGGAAAGTGCACGTGTGGGACGTATAGATAATGGGAAACAGAGGGAGAGTGCACATGTGGGACATATAGATAATGGGAGAGACAGAGGGAGAGTACACGTGTGGGACATATAGATGGTGGGAGAGAAAGAGGGAAAGTGCACGTGTGGGACATATAGATAATGGGAAACAGAGGGAGAGTGCACATGTGGGACATATAGATAATGGGAGAGACAGAGGGAGAGTACACGTGTGGGACATATAGATGGTGGGAGAGAAAGAGGGAGAGTGCACGTGTGGGACATATAGATAGTGGGAGAGAAAGAGGGAGAGTGCACGTGTGGGACATATAGATAATGGGAAACAGAGGGAGAGTGCACATGTGGGACATATAGAGTGGGGCAAAAAAGTATTTAGTCAGCCACCAATTGTGTAAGTTCTCTCATTTTCTCTGTCACAGTTGAAGTGTACCTATGATGAAAATTACAGGCCTCTCTCATCTTTTTAAGTGGGAGAACTTTATCGGTGGCTGACTAAATACTTTTTTGTCCCACTGTAGATAGTGGGAGAGACAGAGGGAGAGTGCAAGTGTGGGACATATAGAGAGTGGGAGAGACAGAGGGAGAGTGCAATTGTGGGACATATAGATAGTGAGAGAGACAGAGGGAGAGTGCAAGTGTGGGACATATAGATAGTGGGAGAGACAGAGGGAGAGTGCAAGTGTGGGACATATAGATAGTGAGAGAGACAGAGGGAGAGTGCAAGTGTGGGACATATAGATAGTGGGAGAGACAGAGGGAGAGTGCAAGTGTGGGACATATAGATAGTGAGAGAGACAGAGGGAGAGTGCATGTGTGGGATATATAGATAGTGCACGTGTGGGACATATAGATAGTGGGAGAGACAGAGTGCATGTGTGGGACATATAGATAGTGGGAGAGTCAGAGGGAGAGTGCACGTGTGGGACATATAGATAGTGGGAGAGACAGTGGGAGAGACAGAGGGAGAGTGCACGTGTGGGACATGTAGATAATGGGAGAGACAGAGGGAGAGTGCACGTGTGGGACATATAGATAGTGGGAGAGACAGAGGGAGAGTGCACGTGTGGGACATATAGATAGTGGGAGAGACAGAGGGAGAGTGCACGTGTGGGATATATAGATAATGGGAGAGACAGAGGGAGAGTGCACGTGTGGGACATATAGATAGTGGGAGAGACAGAGGGAGAGTGCACGTGTGGGGCATATAGATAGTGGGAGAGACAGAGGGAGAGACAGAGGGAGAGTGCACGTGTGGGACATGTAGATAATGGGAGAGACAGAGGGAGAGTGCACGTGTGGGACATATAGATAGTGGGAGAGACAGAGGGAGAGTGCACGTGTGGGACATATAGATAGTGGGAGAGACAGAGGGAGAGTGCACGTGTGGGACATATAGATAGTGGGAGAGACAGAGGGAGAGTGCACGTGTGGGACATATAGATAGTGGGAGAGACAGAGGGAGAGTGCACGTGTGGGACATAAAGATAGTGGGAGAGTGCACGTGTGGGACATATAGATAATGGGAGAGACAGAGGGAGAGTGCATGTGTGGGACATATAGATAGTGAGAGAGACAGAGGGAGAGTGCATGTGTGGGACATATTGATAATGGGAGAGACAGAGGGAGAGTGCATGTGTGGGACATATAGATAGTGGGAGTGCCAGAGGGAGAGTGCACGTGTGGGACATATAGATAGTGGGAGAGACAGAGGGAGAGTGCACGTGTGGGACATATAGATAGTGGTAGAGACAGAGGGAGAGTGCACGTGTGGGACATATAGATAGTGGGAGAGACAGAGTGCATGTGTGGGACATATAGATAGTGGGAGAGTCAGAGGGAGAGTGCACGTGTGGGACATATAGATAGTGGGAGAGACAGTGGGAGAGTGCACGTGTGGGACATATAGATAGTGGGAGAGAAAGAGGGAGAGTGCACGTGTGGGACATATAGATAGTGAGAGAGACAGAGGGAGAGTGCAAGTGTGGGACATATAGATAGTGGGAGAGACAGAGGGAAAGTGCATGTGTGGGACATATAGATGGTGGGAGAGACAGAGGGAGAGTGCACGTGTGGGACATATAGATAATGGGAAACAGAGGGAGAGTGCACGTGTGGGACATATAGATAGTGGGAGAGACAGAGGGAGAGTGCACGTGTGGGACATATAGATGGTGGGAGAGACAGAGGGAAAGTGCACGTGTGGGACATATAGATAGTGGGAGAGACAGAGGGAGAGTGCACGTGTGGGACATATAGATAGTGAGAGAGACAGAGGGAGAGTGCACGTGTGGGACATATAGATAATGGGAAACAGAGGGAGAGTGCACGTGTGGGACATATAGATAGTGGGAGAGACAGAGGGAGAGTGCACGTGTGGGACATTTAGATAGTGGGAGAGACAGAGGGAAAGTGCACGTGTGGGACATATAGATGGTGGGAGAGACAGAGGGAGAGTGCACGTGTGGGACATATAGATAGTGGGAGAGACAGAGGGAGAGTACACGTGTGGGACATATAGATGGTGGGAGAGACAGAGGGAGAGTGCACGTGTAGGACATATAGATAGTGGGAGAGACAGAGGGAGAGTGCACGTGTGGGACATATAGATAGTGGGAGAGACAGAGGGAGAGTGCACGTGTGGGACATATAGATAATGGGAAACAGAGGGAGAGTGCACATGTGGGACATATAGATAGTGGGAGAGACAGAGGGAGAGTGCACGTGTGGGACATATAGATAGTGGGAGAGACAGAGGGAGAGTGCACGTGTGGGACATATAGATAATGGGAAACAGAGGGAGAGTGCACATGTGGGACATATAGATAATGGGAGAGAAAGAGGGAGAGTGCACGTGTGGGACATATAGATAATGGGAAACAGAGGGAGAGTGCACACGTGGGACATATAGATAGTGGGAGAGAAAGAGGGAGAGTGCACGTGTGGGACATATAGATAATGGGAAACAGAGGGAGAGTGCACATGTGGGACATATAGAGTGGGGCAAAAAAGTATTTAGTCAGCCACCAATTGTGTAAGTTCTCTCATTTTCTCTGTCACAGTTGAAGTGTACCTATGATGAAAATTACAGGCCTCTCTCATCTTTTTAAGTGGGAGAACTTTATCGGTGGCTGACTAAATACTTTTTTGCCCCACTGTAGATAGTGGGAGAGACAGAGGGAGAGTGCAAGTGTGGGACATATAGATAGTGGGAGAGACAGTGGGAGAGACAGAGGGAGAGTGCACGTGTGGGACATATAGATAATGGGAGAGACAGAGGGAGATTGCACGTGTGGGACATATAGATAGTGAGAGAGACAGAGGGAGAGTGCAAGTGTGGGACATATAGATAGTGAGAGAGACAGAGGGAGAGTGCAAGTGTGGGACATATAGATAGTGGGAGAGACAGAGGGAGAGTTCACGTGTGGGACATATAGATAGTGGGAGAGACAGAGGGAGAGTGCATGTGTGGGACATATAGATGGTGGGAGAGACAGAGGGAGAGTTCACGTGGGGGACATATAGATAGTGGGAGAGAAAGAGGGAAAGTGCACGTGTGGGACGTATAGATAATGGGAAACAGAGGGAGAGTGCACATGTGGGACATATAGATAATGGGAGAGACAGAGGGAGAGTACACGTGTGGGACATATAGATGGTGGGAGAGAAAGAGGGAAAGTGCACGTGTGGGACATATAGATAATGGGAAACAGAGGGAGAGTGCACATGTGGGACATATAGATAATGGGAGAGACAGAGGGAGAGTACACGTGTGGGACATATAGATGGTGGGAGAGAAAGAGGGAGAGTGCACGTGTGGGACATATAGATAGTGAGAGAGACAGAGGGAGAGTGCAAGTGTGGGACATATAGATAGTGAGAGAGACAGAGGGAGAGTGCACGTGTGGGACATATAGATAGTGAGAGAGACAGAGGGAGAGTGCAAGTGTGGGACATATAGATAGTGGGAGAGACAGAGGGAGAGTGCAAGTGTGGGACATATAGATTGTGAGAGAGACAGAGGGAGAGTGCATGTGTGGGATATATAGATAGTGCACGTGTGGGACATATAGATAATGGGAAACAGAGGGAGAGTGCACGTGTGGGACATATAGATAATGGGAGAGAAAGAGGGAGAGTGCACGTGTGGGACATATAGATAATGGGAAACAGAGGGAGAGTGCACATGTGGGACATATAGAGTGGGGCAAAAACGTATTTAGTCAGCCACCAATTGTGTAAGTTCTCTCATTTTCTCTGTCACAGTTGAAGTGTACCTATGATGAAAATTACAGGCCTCTCTCATCTTTTTAAGTGGGAGAACTTTATCGGTGGCTGACTAAATACTTTTTTGCCCCACTGTAGATAGTGGGAGAGACAGAGGGAGAGTGCAAGTGTGGGACATATAGAGATTGGGAGAGACAGAGGGAGAGTGCAAGTGTGGGACATATAGATAGTGAGAGAGACAGAGGGAGAGTGCAAGTGTGGGACATATAGATAGTGAGAGAGACAGAGGGAGAGTGCAAGTGTGGGACATATAGATAGTGAGAGAGACAGAGGGAGAGTGCACGTGTGGGACATATAGATAGTGGGAGAGACAGAGGGAAAGTGCATGTGTGGGACATATAAATGGTGGGAGAGACAGAGGGAGAGTGCACGTGTGGGACATATAGATAGTGGGAGAGTCAGAGGGAGAGTGCACGTGTGGGACATATAGATAGTGGGAGAGACAGAGGGAGAGTGCACGTGTGGGACATATAGATAATGGGAGAGACAGAGGGAGATTGCACGTGTGGGACATATAGATAGTGAGAGAGACAGAGGGAGAGTGCAAGTGTGGGACATATAGATAGTGAGAGAGACAGAGGAGGAGTGCAAGTGTGGGACATATAGATAGTGGGAGAGACAGAGGGAGAGTTCACGTGTGGGACATATAGATAGTGGGAGAGACAGAGGGAGAGTGCATGTGTGGGACATATAGATGGTGGGAGAGACAGAGGGAGAGTTCACGTGGGGGACATATAGATAGTGGGAGAGAAAGAGGGAAAGTGCACGTGTGGGACGTATAGATAATGGGAAACAGAGGGAGAGTGCACATGTGGGACATATAGATAATGGGAGAGACAGAGGGAGAGTACACGTGTGGGACATATAGATGGTGGGAGAGAAAGAGGGAAAGTGCACGTGTGGGACATATAGATAATGGGAAACAGAGGGAGAGTGCACATGTGGGACATATAGATAATGGGAGAGACAGAGGGAGAGTACACGTGTGGGACATATAGATGGTGGGAGAGAAAGAGGGAGAGTGCACGTGTGGGACATATAGATAGTGGGAGAGAAAGAGGGAAAGTGCACGTGTGGGACATATAGAGATTGGGAGAGACAGAGGGAGAGTGCAAGTGTGGGACATATAGATAGTGAGAGAGACAGAGGGAGAGTGCAAGTGTGGGACATATAGATAGTGAGAGAGACAGAGGGAGAGTGCAAGTGTGGGACATATAGATAGTGAGAGAGACAGAGGGAGAGTGCACGTGTGGGACATATAGATAGTGAGAGAGACAGAGGGAGAGTGCAAGTGTGGGACATATAGATAGTGGGAGAGACAGAGGGAGAGTGCAAGTGTGGGACATATAGATAGTGAGAGAGACAGAGGAGAGTGCATGTGTGGGGATATATAGATAGTGGTGTGGGACAGATAGGGGAGAGTGCATGTGTGGGACATATAGATAGTGGGAGAGTCAGAGGGAGAGTGCACGTGTGGGACATATAGATAGTGGGAGAGACAGAGGGAGAGTGCACGTGTGGGACATATAGATAGTGGGAGAGACAGAGGGAGAGTGCACGTGTGGGACATATAGATAGTGGGAGAGACAGAGGGAGAGTGCACGGAGAGTGGGACATATAGATCATGGGAGAGACAGAGGGAGAGTGCGTGTGGGACATATAGATAGTGGGAGAGACAGAGGGAGAGTGCACGTGTGGGATAGTGCATGTGTGGGACATATAGATAGTGGGAGAGACAGAGGGAGAGACAGAGGGAGAGTGCACGTGTGGGACATGTAGATAATGGGAGAGACAGAGGGAGAGTGCACGTGTGGGACATATAGATAGTGGGAGAGACAGAGGGAGAGTGCACGTGTGGGACATATAGATAGTGGGAGAGACAGAGGGAGAGTGCACGTGTGGGACATATAGATAGTGGGAGAGACAGAGGGAGAGTGTGCACGTGTGGGACATATAGATAGTGAGAGAGACAGAGGGAGAGTGCATGTGGGACATATAGATAGTGGGAGAGACAGAGGGAGAGTGCACGTGTGGGACATATAGATAGTGGGAGAGACAGAGGGAGAGTGCACGTGTGGGACATATAGATAGTGGTAGAGACAGAGGGAGAGTGCACGTGTGGGACATATAGATAGTGGGAGAGACAGAGTGCATGTGTGGGACATATAGATAGTGGGAGAGTCAGAGGGAGAGTGCACGTGTGGGACATATAGATAGTGGGAGAGACAGTGGGAGAGTGCACGTGTGGGACATATAGATAGTGGGAGAGATATAGACATATAGATGGGAGAGACAGAGGAGAGTGCACGTGTGGGACATATAGATAGTGGAGAGACAGAGGAGAGTGCAAGTGTGGGACATATAGATAGTGGGAGAGACAGAGGGAGAGTGCACGTGTGGGACATATAGATAGTGGGAGAGACAGAGGGAGAGTGCACGTGTGGGACATATAGATAGTGGGAGAGACAGAGGGAGAGTGCACGTGTGGGACATATAGATAGTGGGAGAGACAGAGGGAGAGTGCACGTGTGGGACATATAGATAATGGGAAACAGAGGGAGAGTGCATGTGTGGGACATATAGATAATGGGAAACAGAGGGAGAGTGCACATGTGGGACATATAGATAATGGGAGAGAAAGAGGGAGAGTGCACATGTGGGACATATAGATAATGGGAAACAGAGGGAGAGTGCACATGTGGGACATATAGAGTGGGGCAAAAACGTATTTAGTCAGCCACCAATTGTGTAAGTTCTCTCATTTTCTCTGTCACAGTTGAAGTGTACCTATGATGAAAATTACAGGCCTCTCTCATCTTTTTAAGTGGGAGAACTTTATCGGTGGCTGACTAAATACTTTTTGTGGGAGACACTGTAGATAGTGGGAGAGACAGAGGGAGAGTGCAAGTGTGGGACATATAGAGATTGGGAGAGACAGAGGGAGAGTGCAAGTGTGGGACATATAGATAGTGAGAGAGACAGAGGGAGAGTGCAAGTGTGGGACATATAGATAGTGAGAGAGACAGAGGGAGAGTGCACGTGTGGGACATATAGATAGTGAGAGAGACAGAGGGAGAGTGCAAGTGTTGGACATATAGATAGTGGGAGAGTCAGAGGGAGAGTGCACGTGTGGGACATATAGATAGTGGGAGAGACAGTGGGAGAGACAGAGGGAGAGTGCACGTGTGGGACATGTAGATAATGGGAGAGACAGAGGGAGAGTGCACGTGTGGGACATATAGATAGTGGGAGAGACAGAGGAGAGTGCACGTGTGGGACATATAGATAGTGGGAGAGACAGAGGGGAGAGTGTGGGGCATATAGATAGTGCATGTGGACATATAGATAGTGGGAGAGACAGAGGGAGAGTGCACGTGTGGGACATATAGATAGTGGGAGAGACAGAGGAGAGAGTGCATGTGTGGGAGATACAGATAGTGGAGAGACATATAGATAGAGGGAGAGACAGAGGGAGAGTGCACGTGTGGGACATATAGATAGTGGGAGAGACAGAGGGAGAGTGCACGTGTGGGACATATAGATAGTGGGAGAGACAGAGGACAGAGGAGAGTGCACGTGTGGGACATATAGATAATGGGAGAGACAGAGGGAGAGTGCACGTGTGGGACATATAGATAGTGGGAGAGACAGAGGGAGAGTGCACGTGTGGGACATATAGATAGTGATAGTGGTAGAGACAGAGGGAGAGTGCACGTGTGGGACATATAGATAGTGGGAGAGACAGAGGGATATATAGATAGTGGGAGAGTCAGAGGGAGAGTGCACGTGTGGGACATATAGATAGTGGGAGAGACAGAGGGAGAGTGCACGTGTGGGACATATAGATAGTGGGAGAGACAGAGGAGAGTGCACGTGTGGGACATATAGATAATGGGAGAGACAGAGGGAGAGTGCACGTGTGGGACATATAGATAGTGGGAGAGACAGAGTGCATATAGTGTGGGACATATAGATAGTGGGAGAGACAGAGGGAGAGACAGAGGGGACAGAGTGCACGTGTGGGACATATAGATAATGGGAGAGACAGAGGGAGAGTGCACGTGTGGGACATATAGATAGTGGGAGAGACAGAGGGAGAGTGCACGTGTGGGACATATAGATAGTGGGAGAGACAGAGGGAGAGTGCACGTGTGGGACATATAGATAGTGGGAGAGACAGAGGGAGAGTGCACGTGTGGGACATATAGATAATGGGAAACAGAGGGAGAGTGCATGTGTGGGACATATAGATAATGGGAAACAGAGGGAGAGTGCACATGTGGGACATATAGATAATGGGAAACAGAGGACATATAGATAATGGGAGTGCACATGTGGGACATATAGAGTGGGGCAAAAACGTATTTAGTCAGCCACCAATTGTGTAAGTTCTCTCATTTTCTCTGTCACAGTTGAAGTGTACCTATGATGAAAATTACAGGCCTCTCTCATCTTTTTAAGTGGGAGAACTTTATCGGTGGCTGACTAAATACTTTTTTGCCCCACTGTAGATAGTGGGAGAGACAGAGGGAGAGTGCAAGTGTGGGACATATAGAGATTGGGAGAGACAGAGGGAGAGTGCAAGTGTGGGACATATAGATAGTGAGAGAGACAGAGGGAGAGTGCAAGTGTGGGACATATAGATAGTGAGAGACAGAGTGCAGACATATAGATAGTGAGAGAGACAGAGGGCAGAGTGTGTGGGACATATAGATAGTGGGAGAGACAGAGGAGAGTGCACGTGTTGGACATATAGATAGTGGGAGAGACAGAGGGAGAGTGCACGTGTGGGACATATAGATAGTGGGAGAGACAGAGGACAGAGGAGTGCACGTGTGGGACATATAGATAATGGGAGAGACAGAGGGAGAGTGCACGTGTGGGACATATAGATAGTGGGAGAGACAGAGGGAGAGTGCACGTGTGGGACATATAGATAGTGGGAGAGACAGAGGGAGAGTGCACATGTGTGGGACATATAGATAGTGGGAGAGACAGAGGGAGAGTGCATGTGTGGGACATATAGATAGTGGGAGAGACAGAGGACAGAGGGAGTGCACGTGTGGGACATATAGATAATGGGAGAGACAGAGGGAGAGTGCACGTGTGGGACATATAGATAGTGGGAGAGACAGAGGGAGAGTGCACGTGTGGGACATATAGATAGTGGGAGAGACAGAGGGAGAGTGCACGTGTGGGACATATAGATAGTGGGAGGACAGAGGGGAGAGTGCACGTGTGGGACATATAGATAGTGGGAGAGACAGAGGGAGAGTGCACGTGTGGGACATATAGATAATGGGAGAGACAGAGGGAGAGTGCACGTGTGGGACATATAGATAGTGGGAGAGACAGAGGGAGAGTGCACGTGTGGGACATATAGATAGTGGGAGAGACAGAGGGAGAGTGCACGTGTGGGACATATAGATAGTGGGAGAGACAGAGGGAGAGTGCACGTGTGGGACATATAGATAGTGAGAGAGACAGAGGGAGAGTGCATGTGTGGAACATATAGATAGTGGGAGTGACAGAGGGAGAGTGCACGTGTGGGACATATAGATAGTGGGAGAGACAGAGGGAGAGTGCACGTGTGGGACATATAGATAGTGGGAGAGACAGAGGAGAGTGCACGTGTGGGACATATAAGATAATGGGAGAGACAGAGGGAGAGTGCACGTGTGGGACATATAGATAGTGGGAGAGACAGAGGGAGAGTGCACGTGTGGGGCATATAGATAGTGGGAGAGACAGAGGGAGAGTGCATGTGGGACATATAGATAGTGGGAGAGACAGAGGGAGAGTGCACGTGTGGGACATATAGATAATGGGAGAGACAGAGGGAGAGTGCACGTGTGGGACATATAGATAGTGGGAGAGACAGAGGGAGAGTGCACGTGTGGGACATATAGATAGTGGGAGAGACAGAGGGAGAGTGCACGTGTGGGACATATAGATAGTGGGAGAGACAGAGGGAGAGTGCACGTGTGGGACATATAGATAGTGGGGGAGAGACAGAGGGAGAGTGCACGTGTGGGACATATAGATAGTGGGAGAGACAGAGGGAGAGTGCACGTGTGGGACATATAGATAGTGGGAGAGACAGAGGGAGAGTGCACGTGTGGGACATATAGATAGTGGGAGAGACAGAGGGAGAGTGCACGTGTGGGACATATAGATAGTGGGAGAGACAGAGGAGAGTGCACGTGTGGGACATATAGATAGTGGGAGAGACAGAGGGAGAGTGCACGTGTGGGACATATAGATAGTGGGAGAGACAGAGGGAGAGTGCATATAGATGTGGGACATATAGATAGTGGGAGAGACAGAGGAGAGTGCACGTGTGGGACATATAGATAGTGGGAGAGACAGAGGGAGAGTGCATGTGTGGGACATATAGATAGTGGGAGAGACAGAGGGAGAGTGCACGTGTGGGACATATAGATAGTGGGAGAGACAGAGGAGAGTGCACGTGTGGGACATATAGATAGTGGGAGAGACAGAGGGAGAGTGCACGTGTGGGACATATAGATAGTGGGAGAGACAGAGGGAGAGTGCACGTGTGGGACATATAGATAGTGGGAGAGACAGAGGAGATAGTGGGAGAGACAGAGGGAGAGTGCATGTGTGGGACATATAGATAGTGGGAGAGACAGAGGGAGAGTGCACGTGTGGGACATATAGATAGTGGGAGAGACAGAGGAGAGTGCACGTGTGGGACATATAGATAGTGGGAGAGACAGAGGGAGAGTGCACGTGTGGGACATATAGATAGTGGGAGAGACAGAGGGAGAGTGCATATAGATAGTGCATGTGTGGGACATATAGATAGTGGGAGAGACAGAGGGAGAGAGGAGAGTGCACGTGTGGGACATATAGATAGTGGGAGAGACAGAGGAGAGTGCACGTGTGGGACATATAGATAGTGGGAGAGACAGAGGAGAGTGCACGTGTGGGACATATAGATAGTGGGAGAGACAGAGGAGAGTGCACGTGTGGGACATATAGATAGTGGGAGAGACAGAGGGAGAGTGCACGTGTGGGACATATAGATAGTGGGAGAGACAGAGGGAGAGTGCACGTGTGGGACATATAGATAGTGGGAGAGACAGTGGGAGAGACAGAGGGAGAGTGCACGTGTGGGACATATAGATAGTGGGAGAGACAGAGGGAGAGTGCACGTGTGGGACATATAGATAGTGGGAGAGACAGAGGGAGAGTGCACGTGTGGGACATATAGATAGTGGGAGAGACAGAGGGAGAGTGCACGTGTGGGACATATAGATAGTGGGAGAGACAGAGGGAGAGTGCACGTGTGGGACATATAGATAGTGGGAGAGACAGAGGGAGTGCAGGAGATGTGCATGACATATAGATAGTGGGAGAGACAGATAATGGAGAGACAGAGGGAGAGTGCACGTGTGGGACATATAGATAATGGGAGAGACAGAGGGAGAGTGCACGTGTGGGACATATAGATAGTGGGAGAGACAGAGGGAGAGTGCACGTGTGGGACATATAGATAGTGGGAGAGACAGAGGGAGAGTGCACGTGTGGGACATATAGATAGTGGGAGAGACAGAGGGAGAGTGCACGTGTGGGACATATAGATAGTGGGAGAGACAGAGGAGAGTGCACGTGTGGGACATATAGATAGTGGTAGAGACAGAGGAGAGTACGTGTGGGACATATAGATAGTGGGAGAGACAGAGTGCATGTGTGGGACATATAGATAGTGGGAGAGTCAGAGGGAGAGTGCACGTGTGGGACATATAGATAGTGGGAGAGACAGTGGGAGAGTGCACGTGTGGGACATATAGATAGTGGGAGAGACAGAGGAGAGTGCACGTGTGGGACATATAGATAGTGGGAGAGACAGAGGGAGAGTGCACGTGTGGGACATATAGATAGTGGGAGAGACAGAGGGAGAGTGCACGTGTGGGACATATAGATGGTGGGAGGACAGAGGGAGAGTGCACGTGGGGACATATAGATAGTGGGAGAGACAGAGGAGAGTGCACGTGTGGGACATATAGATAGTGGGAGAACAGAGGGAGAGTGCACGTGTGGACATATAGATGGTGGGAGAGACAGAGGGAGAGTGCACGTGTGGGACATATAGATAGTGGGAGAGACAGAGGAGAGTGCACGTGTGGGACATATAGATAGTGGAGAGACAGAGGGAGAGTGCACGTGTGGGACATATAGATAATGGGAGAGACAGAGGGAGAGTGCACGTGTGGGACATATAGATAGTGGGAGAGACAGAGGAGAGTGCACGTGTGGGACATATAGATAGTGGGAGAGACAGAGGGAGAGTGCAAGTGTGGGACATATAGATAGTGGGAGAGACAGAGGGAGAGTGCACGTGTGGGACATATAGATAGTGGGAGAGACAGAGGGAGAGTGCACGTGTGGGACATATAGATAATGGGAGAGACAGAGGGAGAGTGCACGTGTGGGACATATAGATAGTGGGAGAGACAGAGGGAGAGTGCACGTGTGGGACATATAGATAATGGGAAACAGAGGATAGTGCACGTGTGGGACATATAGATAATGGGAAGACAGAGGGAGAGTGCACGTGTGGGACATATAGATAATGGGGAAACAGAGGGAGAGTGCACATGTGGGACATATAGATAATGGGAAGACAGAGGGAAGTGCACATGTGGGACATATAGATAATGGGAAACAGAGGGAGAGTGCACATGTGGGACATATAGATGGGGGAAAGATTTAGTCAGCAGAGTTCTCTCATTTTCTCTGTCACAGTTGAAGTGTACCTATGATGAAAATTACAGGCCTCTCTCATCTTTTTAAGTGGGAGAACTTTATCGTGACTAAATACATATAGATAGTGGGAGAGACAGAGGGTGTGGGAGAGTGGGAGAGACAGAGGAGAGTGCAAGTGTGGGACATATAGATAGTGGGAGAGACAGAGGGAGAGTGCACGTGTGGGACATATAGATAGTGGAGAGACAGAGGGAGAGTGCACGTGTGGGACATATAGATAGTGAGAGAGACAGAGAGTGCATGTGTGGGACATATAGATAGTGGGAGAGACAGAGGAAGAGTGCATGTGTGGGACATATAGATAGTGGGAGAGACAGAGGGAGAGTGCACGTGTGGGACATATAGATAGTGGGAGAGACAGAGGGAGAGTGCACGTGTGGGACATATAGATAGTGGGAGCAGACAGTGGGAGAGACAGAGGAGAGTGCACGTGTGGGACATATAGATAGTGGGAGAGACAGAGGAGAGTGCACGTGTGGGACATATAGATAGTGGGAGAGACAGAGGGAGAGTGCATGTGTGGGACATGTAGATAGTGGGAGAGACAGAGGAGAGTGCACGTGTGGGACATATAGATAGTGGGAGAGACAGAGGGAGAGTGCACGTGTGGGACATATAGATAGTGGGAGAGACAGAGGAGAGTGCATGTGGGACATATAGATAATGGAGAGACAGAGGGAGAGTGCACAGTGGGACATATAGATAATGGAGAGAACAGAGGAGAGTGCACGTGGAGGACATATAGATAATGGGAGAGACAGAGGAGAGTGCACATGTGGGACATATAGATAGGGAGAGACAGAGGGAGAGTACACGTGGGACATATAGATAGTGGGAGAGACAGAGGGAGAGTGCACGTGTGGGGACATATAGATAGTGGGAGAGACTTTAGGGAAGTGCACGTGTTGGACATATAGATAGTGGGAGACAGAGGGAGAGTGCAAGTGTGGGACATATAGATAGTGAGAGAGACAGAGGAGAGTGCAAGTGTGGGACATATAGATAGTGGAGAGACAGAGGGAGAGTGCACGTGTGGGACATATAGATAGTGAGAGAGACAGAGGGAGAGTGCACGTGTGGGACATATAGATAGTGGAGAGAGACAGAGGAGAGTGCACGTGTGGGACATATAGATAGTGGGAGAGACAGAGGAGAGTGCACGTGTGGGACATATAGATAGTGGGAGAGACAGAGGGAGAGTGCACGTGTGGGACATATAGATAGTGGGAGTGGACAGAGATAGGAACAGAGTAGATGTGTGGGACATATAGATAGTGGGAGAGACAGAGGGAGAGTGCACGTGTGGGACATATAGATAGTGGGAGAGACAGAGGGAGAGAGTGCACGTGTGGGACATATAGATAGTGGTGTGGGACAGAGGAGAGTGTGTGGGACATATAGATAGTGGGAGAGACAGAGGGAGAGTGCACGTGTGGGACATATAGATAGTGGGAGAGACAGAGGAGAGTGCACGTGTGGGACATATAGATAGTGGGAGAGACAGAGGAGAGTGCACGTGTGGGACATATAGATAGTGAGAGAGACAGAGGGAGAGTGCACGTGGGGACATATAGATAGTGGGAGAGACAGAGGGAAAGTGCACGTGTGGGACATATAGATAGTGGGAGACAGAGGAGAGTGCACGTGTGGGACATATAGATAATGGAGAACAGAGGGAGAGTGCACGTGTGGGACATATAGATAATGGGAGACAGAGGGAGAGTGCATGTGTGGGACATATAGATAATGGGAGAGACAGAGGAGAGTGCACGTGTGGGACATATAGATAGTGGGAGAACAGAGGGAGAGTGCACGTGTGGGACATATAGATAATGGGAGAGACAGAGGGAGTGCACGTGTGGGACATATAGATAGTGGGAGAGACAGAGGAGAGTGCACGTGTGGGACATATAGATAGTGGGAGAGACAGAGGAGAGTGCACGTGTGGGACATATAGATAGTGGGAGAGACAGAGGGAGTGCACGTGTGGGACATATAGATAGTGGGGGAGAGACAGATAGACAGAGGGAGAGTGCACGTGTGGGACATATAGATAGAGGGAGAGACAGAGGGAGAGTGCACGTGTGGGACATATAGATAGTGGGAGAGACAGAGGGAGAGTGCACGTGTGGGACATATAGATAGTGGGAGAGACAGAGGAGAGTGCACGTGTGGGACATATAGATAGTGAGAGAGACAGAGGGAGAGTGCACGTGTGGGACATATAGATAGTGGGAGTGACAGAGGGAGAGTGCATGTGTGGGACATATAGATAATGGGAAGACAGAGGGAGAGTGCACGTGTGGGACATATAGATAGTGGGAGAGACAGAGGGAGAGTGCACGTGTGGGACATATAGATAGTGGGAGAGACAGAGGGAGAGTGCATGTGTGGGACATATAGATAGTGGGAAGACAGAGGAGAGTGCACGTGTGGGACATATAGATAAGAGACAGAGGGAGAGTGCACGTGTGGGACATATAGATAGTGGGAGAGACAGAGGGAGAGTGCACGTGTGGGACATATAGATAGTGGGAGAGACAGAGGAGAGTGCAAGTGTGGGACATATAGATAGTGAGAGAGACAGAGGGAGAGTGCATGTGTGGGACATATAGATAGTGGGAGAGACAGAGGGAGAGTGCACGTGTGGGACATATAGATAGTGGGAGACAGAGGAGAGTGCACGTGTGGGACATATAGATAGTGGGAGAGACAGAGGGAAAGTGCACGTGTGGGACATATAGATAGTGGGAGAGACAGAGGGAGAGTGCACGTGTGGGACATATAGATAATGGGAGAGACAGAGGAGAGTGCACGTGTGGGACATATAGATAGTGGGAGAGACAGAGGGAGAGTGCACGTGTGGGACATATAGATAGTGAGAGAGACAGAGGAGAGTGCACGTGTGGGACATATAGATAGTGGGAAACAGAGGGAGAGTGCACGTGTGGGACATATAGATAGTGAGGAGAGACAGAGGAGAACGTGTGGGACAGATAATTGGGAGGACACGGAGACAGTGCACGTGTGGGACATATAGATAGTGGGAGAGACAGAGGGGAGAGTGCACGTGTGGGACATATAGATAGTGGGAGACAGAGGGAGAGTGCACGTGTGGGACATATAGATAGTGGGAGAGACAGAGGAGAGTGCACGTGTGGGACATATAGATAGTGGGAGAGACAGAGGGAGAGAGTGCACGTGTGGGACATATAGATAATGGGAAGACAGAGGGAGAGTGCACATGTGGGACATATAGATAATGGGAGAGAAAGAGGGAGAGTGCACGTGTGGGACATATAGATAATGGGAAACAGAGGAGAGTGCACACGTGGGACATATAGATAGTGGGAGAGAAGAGGAGAGTGCACGTGTGGGACATATAGATAATGGGAAACAGAGGAGAGTGCACATGTGGGACATATAGAGTGGGGCAAAAGAGTCAGCCACGTGAATTGTGTAAGTTCTCTCATTTTCTCTGTCACAGTTGAAGTGTACCTATGATGAAAATTACAGGCCTCTCTCATCTTTTAGTGGGAGAACAGAGGAGAAATGCACGTTTTTGCCCACTGTAGATAGTGGGAGAGACAGAGGAGAGTGCAAGTGTGGGACATATAGATAGTGGGAGAGACAGAGGGAGAGTGCAAGTGTGGGACATATAGATAGTGGGAGAGACAGAGGGAGAGTGCATGTGTGGGACATATAGATAGTGAGAGACAGAGGGAGAGTGCATGTGGGACATATAGATAGTGGAGAGACAGAGGGAGAGTGCACGTGTGGGACATATAGATAGTGGGAGAGAAAGAGGGAAAGTGCACGTGTGGACATATAGATAGTGGGAGACAGAGGGAGAGTGCACGTGTGGGACATATAGATAGTGGGAGAGACAGAGGGAGAGTGCACGTGTGGGACATATAGATAGTGGGAGAGTCAGAGGGAGAGTGCACGTGTGGGACATATAGATAATGGGAGAGACAGAGGGAGAGTGCACGTGTGGGACATATAGATAGTGGGAGACAGAGGGAGAGTGCACGTGTGGGACATATAGATAGTGGGAGAGACAGAGGAGAGTGCACGTGTGGGACATATAGATAGTGGGAGAACAGAGGGAGAGTGGGAGAGACGTGTGGGACATATAGATAGTGGGAGAGACAGAGGGAGAGAGGAGAGTGCATGTGGGACATATAGATAGTGGGAGAGACAGAGGGAAAGTGCACGTGTGGGACATATAGAGTGGGAGAGACAGAGGGAGAGTGCACGTGTGGGACATATAGATAGTGGGAGACAGAGGGAGAGTGCACGTGTGGGACATATAGATAGTGGGAGAGACAGAGGGAGAGTGCACGTGTGGGACATATAGATAGTGGGAGAGACAGAGGGAGAGTGCACGTGTGGGACATATAGATAGTGGAGAGACAGAGGGAGAGTGCATGTGTGGGACATAAAGATAGTGGGAGAGACAGAGGAGAGTGCACGTGTGGGACATATAGATAGTGGAGACAGAGGGAGAGTTCACGTGTGGGACATAGATAGTGGGAGAGACAGAGGAGAGTGCTGTGGGACATATAGATAGTGGGAGAGACAGAGGAGAGTGCACGTGTGGGACATATAGATAGTGGGAGAGACAGAGGAGAGTGCACGTGTGGGACATATAGATAGTGGGAGAGACAGAGGAGTGCACGTGTGGGACATATAGATAGTGGGAGAGACAGAGGGAGAGTCACGTGTGGGACATATAGATTGGGAGAGACAGAGGGAACGTGTGGGACATATAGATAATGGGAAACAGAGGGAGAGTGCACGTGTGGGACATATAGATAATGGGAGAGACAGAGGGAGAGTGCACGTGTGGGACATATAGATAGTGGGAGAGACAGAGGAGAGTGCACGTGTGGGACATATAGATAGTGGGAGAGACAGAGGAGAGTGCACGTGTGGGACATATAGATAGTGGGAGAGACAGAGGGAGAGTGCACGTGTGGGACATATAGATAGTGGGAGACACAGAGGGAGAGTGCACGTGTGGGACATATAGATAGTGGGAGAGACAGAGGGAGAGTGCATGTGTGGGACATATAGATAGTGAGAGAGACAGAGGGAGAGTGCACGTGTGGGACATATAGATAGTGGAGAGACAGAGGAGGTGAGTGCACGTGTGGGACAGAGGGAGAGTATAGATAGTGGAGAGACAGAGGAGAGTGCACGTGTGGGACATATAGATAGTGGGAGAGACAGGAGTGCATGTGTGGGACATATAGATAATGGGAGAGTCAGAGGGAGAGTGCACGTGTGGGACATATAGATAGTGGGAGAGACAGAGGGAGAGCAGTGCACGTGTGGGACATATAGATAGTGGGAGAGACAGAGGGAGAGTGCACGTGTGGGACATATAGATAATGGGAGAGACAGAGGAGAGTGCACGTGTGGGACATATAGATAGGGGAGAGACAGAGGGAGAGTGCACGTGTGGGAGCATATAGATAGTGCATGTGTGGGACAGTGATAGTGGGAGAGACAGAGGAGAGACAGAGGAGAGTGCACGTGTGGGACATGTAGATAATGGGAGAGACAGAGGGGAGAGTGCACGTGGGGACATATAGATAGTGGGAGAGACAGAGGGAGTGTGCACATGTGTGGGACATATAGATAGTGGGAGAGACAGAGGGAGAGTGCACGTGTGGGACATATAGATAGTGGGAGACAGAGGAGAGTGCACGTGTGGGACATATAGATAGTGGAGAGAGACAGAGGGAGAGTGCATGTGTGGAATATAGATAGTGGAGGACAGAGGGAGAGTGCATGGGGGGACATATAGATAGTGGGAGAGTCAGAGGGAGAGTGCACGTGTGGGACATATAGATAGTGGAGACAGAGGGAGAGTGCACGTGTGGGACATATATAGTGGAGAGACAGAGGGAGAGTACGTGTGGGACATATAGATAGGAGACAGAGGGAGAGGCACGTGTGGGACATATAGATAGTGGGAGAGACAGAGGGAGTAGTGCATATAGATAGTGGAAGAGACAGGGAGAGTGCATACATATAGATATGGGAGAGACAGAGGAGAGTGCACGTGGGGGACATATAGATAGTGGGAGAGACAGAGGGAAAAAGAGAGTGCAAAACAGAGGGAGAGGCACATGTGGGACATATAGATAATGGGAGAGACAGAGGGAGAGTACACGTGTGGGACATATAGATGGTGGGAGAGACAGAGGGAAAGTGCACGTGTGGGACATGTAATGGGAAACAGAGGGAGAGTGCACATGGGACATATAGATAGTGGGAGAGTCAGAGGGAGAGTGCAAGTGTGGGACATATAGATAATGGGGAGAGTCAGAGGGGAGTGCACGTGTGGACATATAGATAGTGGGAGAGACAGAGGGAAGTGCACGTGTGGGACATATAGATAGTGGAGAGACAGAGGAGAGCGGGACATATAGATAGGGGAAACAGAGGGAGAGTGCACGTGGGACATATATAGGGAGAGACAGAGGGAGAGTGCACGTGTGGGACATATAGATAGTGGGAGACAGAGGGAGAGTGCACGTGTGGGACATATAGATAGTGGAGAGACAGAGGGAGAGTGCACGGTGGACATATAGATAGTGGGAGAGACAGAGGGAGAGTGCACGTGTGGGACATATAGATAATGGGAAACAGAGGGGAGAGTGCAGACATATAGATAATGGAGAGACAGAGGGAGAGTGCACGTGTGGGACATAGATGGTGGGAGAGAAAGAGGGAGAGTGCACGTGTGGGACATATAGATAATGGGAAACAGAGGGAGAAGTGGGACATATAGATAATGGGAGAGACAGAGGAGAGTGCACGTGTGGGACATATAGATGGTGGAGAGAAAGAGGGATAGTGCACGGGGAGATAGACAGAGAGGGAGAGTGCATGTGGGACATATAGATATTGGGAGAGACAGAGGAGAGTGCACATGTGGGACATATATAGATAGAGAGAAAGAGGAGAGGCACATGTGTGGGACATATAGATAGTGAGAGAGACAGAGGAGAGTGCAAGTGTGGGACATATAGATAGTGAGAGAGACAGAGGGAGAGTGCATTTTCTCTGTGTTGAAGGACATATAGATAGTGAGGAGAGACAGAGGGAGAGGCAAGGTGGGACATATACTAGATAGTGGGAGAGACAGAGGGAGAGTGCAAGTGTGGGACATATAGATAGTGAGAGAGACATAGGAGAGTGCATGTGTGGGATATATAGATAGTGCACGTGTGGGACATATAGATAGTGGAGAGACAGAGTGCATGTGTGGGACATATAGATAGTGGGAGAGTCAGAGGGAGAGGCACGTGTGGGGACATATAGATAGTGGGAGAGACAGTGCACGGTGGGACATATAGATAGTGGAGAGACAGAGGGAGAGTGCATGTGTGGGACATATAGATAGTGGAGAGACAGAGGGAGAGTGCACGTGTGGGACATATAGATAGTGGGAGAGAGGAGAGTGCAGAGGGGCATATAGAGTGCATGTGTGACATATAGATAGTGGGAGAGACAGAGGGAGAGTGCACGTGTGGGACATATAGATAATGGAGACAGAGGAGAGTGCACGTGTGGGACATATAGATAGTGGGAGAGACAGAGGGAGAGTGCACGTGTGGGACATATAGATAGTGGGAGAGACAGAGGAGAGTGGTATGGAACATATAGATAGTGGGAGAGACACGTGTGGACATATAGATAGTGAGAGACAGAGGGAGAGTGCACGTGTGGGGACATATAGATAGTGGGGAGACAGAGGGAGAGTGCACGTGTGGGACATATAGATAGTGGGAGAGACAGAGGAGAGTTCATGGTGGGACATATAGATAGTGGAGAGACAGAGGGAGAGTGCACGTGTGGGACATATAGATAGTGGGAGAGACAGAGGGAGAGTTCACGTGTGGGGACATATAGATAGTGGGAGAGAAAGAGGGAGTGCACGTGTGGGACATATAGATAGTGGGAGAGACAGAGGGAGAGTGCAAGTGTGGGACATATAGATAGTGGGAGAGACAGAGGGAGAGTGCATGTGGGACATATAGATGGTGGGAGAGACAGAGGGAGAGTGCACGTGTGGGACATATAGATAATGGGAAACAGAGGGAGAGTGCACGGTGGGACATATAGATAGTGGGAGAGACAGAGGGAGAGTGCAAGTGGGACATATAGATAGTGGGAGAGACAGAGGGAGAGTGCACGTGTGGGACATATAGATAGTGGGAGGAGAAAGAGGGAAACGCACGTGGGACATATAGATAGTGGGAGAGACAGAGGGAGAGTGCACGTGTGGGACATATAGATAGTGGGAAACAGAGGAGAGTGCACGTGGGGACATATAGATAGTGGGAGAGACAGAGGGAGAGTGCAAGTGTGGGACATATAGATAGTGGGAGAGACAGAGGGAGAGTGCACGTGGGGACATATAGATAGTGGGAGAGACAGAGGGAAAGTGCACGGTGGGGACATATAGATAATGAGAAGACAGAGGGAGAGTGGACATATAGATAGTGGAGAGACAGAGGGAGAGTGCAAGTGTGGGACATATAGATAGGGAGGGAGAGTGCACAGAGGGAGTGCATGTGTGGGACATATAGATAGTGGGAGAGACAGAGGGAGACAGAGGGAGAGTGCACGTGTGGGACATATAGATAGTGGGAGAGACAGAGGAGTGCACGGTGGGACATATAGATAGTGGGAAGACAGAGGGAGAGTGCACGTGTGGGACATATAGATAGTGGGAAACAGAGGGAGAGTGCACGTGTGGGACATATAGATAGTGGGAGAGACAGAGGAGAGTGCACGTGGACATATAGATAGTGGGAGAGACAGAGGGAGAGTGCACGTGTGGGACATATAGATAGTGAGAGAGACAGAGGGAGAGTGCACGTGTGGGACATATAGATAATGGGAAACAGAGGGAGAGTGCACGTGTGGGACATATAGATAGTGGGAGAGACAGAGGGAGAGTGCACGTGTGGGACATATAGATAGTGGGAGAGACAGAGGGAAAGTGCACGTGTGGGACATATAGATGGTGGGAGAGACAGAGGGAGAGTGCACGTGTGGGACATATAGATAGTGGGAGAGACAGAGGGAGAGTGCACGTGTGGGACATATAGATAATGGGAAACAGAGGGAGAGTGCACATGTGGGACATATAGATAATGGGAGAGAAAGAGGGAGAGTGCACGTGTGGGACATATAGATAATGGAAACAGAGGAGAGTGCACACGTGGGACATATAGATAGTGGGAGAAAAGAGGAGAGTGCACGTGTGGGACATATAGATAATGGGAAACAGAGGGAGAGTGCACATGTGGGACATATAGAGTGGGGCAAAAAGTATTTAGTCAGCCACCAATTGTGTAAGTTCTCTCATTTTCTCTGTCACAGTTGAAGTGTACCTATGATGAAAATTACAGGCCTCTCTCATCTTTTTAAGTGGGAGAACTTTATCGGTGGCTGACTAAATATTTTGCCCCAGAGATAGTGGGAGAGACAGAGGGAGAGTGCAAGTGTGGGACATATAGAGATTGGGAGAGACAGAGGGAGAGTGCAAGTGTGGACATATAGATAGTGGGAGAGACAGAGGGAGAGTGCATGTGTGGGACATATAGATAGTGGGAGAGACAGAGGGAGAGTGCATGTGGGACATATAGATAGTGGGAGAGACAGAGGGAGAGTTCAATGGGGGACATATAGATAGTGGGAGAGAAAGAGGGAAAGTACATGTGGGACATATAGATAGGGGAAACAGAGGGAGAGTGCACATGTGGGACATATAGATAATGGGAGAGACAGAGGAGAGTACACGGTGGGACATATAGATAGTGGGAGAGACAGAGGGAGAGTGCACGTGTGGGACATATAGATAGTGGGAGAGACAGAGGAGAGTGCACGTGTGGGACATATAGATAATGGGAGAGACAGAGGGAGAGTGCACGTGTGGGACATATAGATAATGGGAGAGACAGAGGGAGAGAGCACGTGTGGGACATATAGATAGTGGGAGAGACAGAGGGAGAGTGCACGTGCATATAGATAATGGGAAACAGTGGGACAGAGGGACATATAGAGTGCAAAAAGTATTTAGGCCACAATTGTGTAAGTTCTCTCATTTTTCTCTGACAGTTGAAGTGTAACAGATCTTTTAAGTGGGAGAACTTTATCGACAGATAGTGGAGAGACAGAGGAGAGTGCAAGTGTATAGAGATTGAGAGACAGAGGGAGAGTGCACGTGTGGGACATATAGATAGTGGGAGAGACAGAGGGAGAGTGCATGTGTGGGACATATAGATAGTGGGAGAGACAGAGGGAGAGTGCACGTGTGGGACATATAGATAGTGGGAGAGACAGAGGGAGAGTGCACGTGGGGGACATATAGATAGTGGGAGAGAAAGAGGGAAAGTGCACGTGTGGGACATATAGATAATGTGCACATGTGGGACATATAGATAATGGGAGAGACAGAGGGAGAGTGCACGTGTGGGACATATAGATAGTGGGAGAGAAAGAGGAAAGTGCACGGTGGGACATATAGATAATGGGAAACAGAGGGAGAGTGCACATGTGGGACATATAGATAATGGGAGAGACAGAGGGAGAGTGGTGACATATAGATGGAGAGAAAGAGGGAGAGTGCACGTGTGGGACATATAGATAGTGGGAGAGAAAGAGGGAAGTGCACGTGTGGGACATATAGATAATGGGAGAGACAGAGGGAGAGTGCACATGTGGGACATATAGATAGTGGAGAGACAGAGGAGAGTGCACGTGTGGGACATATAGATAGTGGAGAGACAGAGGAAAGTGCACGTGTGGGACATATAGATAGGTGGGAGAGACAGAGGGAGAGTGCACGTGTGGGACATATAGATAGTGGAGAGACAGAGGGAGAGTGCACGTGTGGGACATATAGATAGTGGGAGAGACAGAGGGAGAGTGCAGTGGGGACATATAGATAATGGGAGAGACAGAGGGAGATTGCACGTGTGGGACATATAGATAGTGAGAGAGACAGAGGGAGAGTGCAAGTGTGGGACATATAGATAGTGAGAGAGACAGAGGGAGAGTGCAAGT
The DNA here is from genome assembly GCF_034236695.1 of Oncorhynchus nerka. Classification (NCBI taxonomy): domain Eukaryota; kingdom Metazoa; phylum Chordata; class Actinopteri; order Salmoniformes; family Salmonidae; genus Oncorhynchus; species Oncorhynchus nerka. The sequence continues at coordinate 32,125,665 of NC_088404.1, forward strand.
GTGGGACATATAGATAGTGGGAGAGACAGAGGGAGAGTGCATGTGGGGACATATAGATAGGGGAGAGACAGAGGGAGAGTGGGAGAGAGAGAGACAGAGGGAGAGTGCACGTGGGGGACATATAGATAGTGGGAGAGAAAGAGGGAAAGTGCACGTGTGGGACGTATAGATAATGGGAAACAGAGGGAGAGTGCACATGTGGGACATATAGATAATGGGAGAGACAGAGGAGAGTACGTGTGGGACATATAGATGGTGGGAGAGAAAGAGGGAAAGTGCATGTGTGGGACATATAGATAATGGGAAACAGAGGGGAGTGCACATGTGGGACATATAGATAATGGGAGAGACAGAGGGAGAGTACACGTGTGGGACATATAGATGGTGGGAGAGGAAGAGGGAGAGTGCACGTGTGGGACATATAGATAGTGGGAGAGAAAGAGGGAGACGTGCACGTGTGGGACATATAGAGATTGGGAGAGACAGAGGGAGAGTGCAAGTGGGACATATAGATAGTGAGAGAGACAGAGGGAGAGTGCAAGTGTGGGACATATAGATAGTGAGAGAGACAGAGGGAGAGTGCAAGTGTGGACATATAGATAGTGAGGAGAGAGGAGAGGCACGTGGACATATAGATAGTGAGAGAGACAGAGGAGAGTGCAAGTGTGGGACATATAGATAGTGGGAGAGACAGAGGGAGAGTGCACGTGTGGGACATATAGATAGTGAGAGAGACATAGGAGAGTGCACATAAAGATAGAGAGTGCACGTGTGGGACATATAGATAGTGGGAGAGACAGAGGAGTGCATGTGTGGGACATATAGATAGTGGGAGAGTCAGAGGGAGAGTGCATGTGGGACATATAGATAGTGGGAGAGACAGAGAGACAGAGGGAGAGTGCATGTGTGGGACATATAGATAGTGGGAGAGACAGAGGAGAGTGCACGTACATATAGATAGTGGGAGAGACAGAGGGAGAGTGCACGTGTGGGACATATAGATAATGGGAGAGACAGAGGGAGAGTGCACATGGGGACATATAGATAGTGGGAGAGACAGAGGGAGAGTGCACGTGTGGGACATATAGATAGTGGGAGAGACAGAGGGAGACAGAGGGAGAGTGCACGTGTGGGACATATAGATAATGGGAGAGACAGAGGGAGAGTGCACGTGTGGGACATATAGATAGTGGGAGAGACAGAGGGAGAGTGCACGTGTGGGACATATAGATAGTGGGAGAGACAGAGGGAGAGTGCATATAGATAGTGCGTGTGGGACATATAGATAGTGGGAGAGACAGAGGGAGAGACAGAGGAGAGTACGTGTGGGACATAAAGATAGTGGGAGAGGAGAGTGCACGGTGGGACATATAGATAGTGAGAGAGACAGAGGAGAGTGCACGTGTGGGACATATAGATAGTGGGAGACAGAGGGAGAGTGCACGTGTGGGACATATAGATAGTGGGAGAGACAGAGGAGAGTGCACGTGTGGGACATATAGATAGTGGGAGAGACAGAGGAGATTGCACGGTGGGACATATAGATAGTGAGAGACAGAGGGAGAGTGCAAGTGTGGGACATATAGATAGTGGAGAGACAGAGGGAGAGTGCACGTGTGGGACATATAGATAGTGGAGAGACAGAGGGAGAGTGCACGTGTGGGACATATAGATAGTGGGAGAGACAGAGGGAGAGTGCATGTGTGGGACATATAGATGGTGGGAGAGACAGAGGAGAGTTCACGTGGGGGACATAGATAGTGGGAGAGAAAGAGGAAAGTGCACGTGTGGGACGTATAGATAATGGGAAACAGAGGGAGAGTGCACATGTGGGACATATAGATAATGGGAGAGACAGAGGGAGAGTACACGTGTGGGACATATAGATGGAGGGAGAGAAAGAGGGAAAGTGCACGTGTGGGACATATAGATAATGGGAAACAGAGGGAGAGTGCACATGTGGGACATATAGATAGTGGGAGAGTCAGAGGGAGAGTGCACGTGTGGGACATATAGATAGTGGGAGAGTCAGAGGGAGAGTGCACGTGTGGGACATATAGATAGTGGGAGAGACAGAGGGGAGTGCACGTGGGGACATATAGATAATGGGAGAGACAGAGGGAGATTGCACGTGGGGACATATAGATAGTGAGAGAGACAGAGGAGAGTGCAAGTGTGGGACATATAGATAGTGAGAGAGACAGAGGGAGAGTGCAAGTGTGGGACATATAGATAGTGGGAGAGACAGAGGAGAGTTCACGTGTGGGACATATAGATAGTGGGAGAGACAGAGGGAGAGTGCATGTGGGACATATAGATGGTGGAGAGACAGAGGAGAGTTCACGTGGGGACATATAGATAGTGGGAGAGAAAGAGGGAAAGTGCACGTGTGGGACGTATAGATAATGGGAAACAGAGGGAGAGTGCACATGTGGGACATATAGATAATGGGAGAGACAGAGGGAGAGTACACGTGTGGGACATATAGATGGTGGGAGAGAAAGAGGGAAAGTGCACGTGTGGGACATATAGATAATGGGAAACAGAGGGAGAGTGCACATGTGGGACATATAGATAATGGGAGAGACAGAGGGAGAGTACACGTGTGGGACATATAGATGGTGGGAGAGAAAGAGGGAGAGTGCACGTGTGGGACATATAGATAGTGGGAGAGAAAGAGGGAACGTGCACGTGTGGGACATATAGAGATTGGGAGAGACAGAGGGAGAGTGCAAGTGTGGGACATATAGATAGTGAGAGAGACAGAGGGAGAGTGCAAGTGTGGGACATATAGATAGTGAGAGAGACAGAGGGAGAGTGCAAGTGTGGGACATATAGATAGTGAGAGAGACAGAGGGAGAGTGCACGTGTAGGGACATATAGATAGTGGAGAGACAGAGGGAGAGCATGTGTGGGACATATAGATAATGGGAGAGACAGAGGGAGAGTGCAAGTGTGGGACATATAGATAGTGAGAGAGACAGAGGGAGAGTGCATGTGGGATATATAGATAGTGCACGTGTGGGACATATAGATAGTGGGAGAGACAGAGTGCATGTGTGGGACATATAGATAGTGAGAGAGATGGAGAGTCACGTGTGGGATATATAGATAGTGGGAGAGACATAGGGAGAGACAGAGGGAGTGCATGTGTGGGACATATATATAGTGGAGAGACAGAGGAGAGTGCAAGTGGGGACATATAGAGTGAGAGAGACAGAGGAGAGTGCACGTGTGGGACATATAGATAGTGGGAGAGACAGAGGGAGAGTGCACGTGTGGACATATAGATAGTGGGAGAGACAGAGGAGAGTGCACGTGGACATATAGATAGTGCATGTGTGGGACATATAGATAGTGGGAGAGACAGAGGGAGAGACAGAGGAGAGTGCACGTGTGGACATATAGATAATGGGAGAGACAGAGGGAGAGTGCACGTGTGGGACATATAGATAGTGGGAGAGACAGAGGGAGAGTGCACGTGTGGGACATATAGATAGTGGAGAGACAGAGGGAGAGTGCACGTGTGGGACATATAGATAGTGGGAGACAGAGGGAGAGTGCACGTGTGGGACATAAAGATAGTGGGAGAGTGCACGTGTGGGACATAGATGAGTAGAGGACATAGAGGATAGAGACAGAGGGAGAGTGCACGTGTGGGACATATAGATAGTGGAGACAGAGGGAGAGTGCACGTGTGGGACATATAGATAGTGGGAGAGACAGAGGGAGTGCAGTGCACACATATAGATAGTGGTAGAGACAGAGGAGAGTGCACGTGTGGGACATATAGATAGTGGGAGAGACAGAGGAGAGTGCACGTGTGGGACATATAGATAGTGAGAGAGACAGAGGAGAGTGCACGTGTGGGACATATAGATAGTGGGAGAGACAGAGGAGAGTTCACGTGTGGGACATAAAGATAGTGGGAGAGACAGAGGGAGAGTGCACGTGTGGGACATATAGATGGGGAGAGACAGAGGGAGAGTGCACGTGTGGGACATATAGATAGTGGGAGAGAAAGAGGGAGTGCACGTGTGGGACGTATAGATAATGGGAAACAGAGGGAGAGTGCACATGTGGGACATATAGATAATGGGAGAGACAGAGGAGAGTACACGTGGGACATATAGATGGAGGGATAGAAAGAGGGAAAGTGCACGTGTGGGACATATAGATAGTGGGAAACAGAGGAGAGTGCATGTGGGACATATAGATAGTGGAGAGTCAGAGGGAGAGTGCACGTGGGACATATAGATAGTGGGAGAGACAGAGGGAGAGTGCACGTGTGGGACATATAGATAGTGGAGAGAGACAGAGGAGAGTGCACGGGGGACATATAGATAGATGGGAGACAGAGGGAGAGTGCACGTGTGGGACATATAGATGGTGGAGAGACAGAGGAGAGTGCACGTGTGGGACATATAGATAGTGGGAGAGACAGAGGGAGAGTGCACGTGGGGACATATAGATAGTGGGGAGAGACAGAGGAGAGTGGGAGGGACATATAGATAATGGGAGAGACAGAGGAGAGCACGTGTGGGACATATAGATAGTGGAGAGACAGAGGGAGAGTGCACGTGGGACATATAGATAGTGGGAGAGACAGAGGGAGAGTGCAAGTGTGGACATATAGATAGTGGAGAGACAGAGGGAGAGTTCACGTGTGGGACATATAGATAGTGGGAGAGACAGAGGGAGAGTGCACACATATAGATGGGGAGAGACAGAGGAGAGTTCACGTGGGGACATATAGATAGTGGGAGAGAAAGAGGGAAAGTGCACGTGTGGGACATATAGATAATGGGAAACAGAGGGAGAGTGCACATGTGGGACATATAGATAGTGGGAGAGACAGAGGGAGAGTGCACGTGTGGGACATATAGATGGTGGGAGAGAAAGAGGGAAAAGTGCACGTGTGGGACATAGATAATGGGAGAGACAGAGGAGATTGCACGTGTGGGACATATAGATAGTGAGAGAGACAGAGGAGAGTGCAAGTGGACATATAGATAGTGAGAGAGACAGAGGGAGAGTGCAAGTGTGGGACATATAGATAGTGGGAGAGACAGAGGGAGAGTGCACTTTTTAGTGGACATATAGATAAATGTGAGAGACAGAGGGAGAGTGCATGTGTGGGACATATAGATGGTGGAGAGACAGAGGTTCAAGAGTGGACATATAGATAGTGGGAGAGACAGAGGGAGAGTGCACGTGTGGGACATATAGATAATGGGAAACAGAGGGAGAGTGCACATGTGGGACATATAGATAATGGGAGAGACAGAGGGGAGAGTGCAAGTGTGGGGACATATAGATAATGGGAGAGAAAGAGGGAAAGTGCACGTGTGGGACATATAGATAATGGGAAACAGAGGAGAGTGCACATGTGGGACATATAGATAATGGGAGAGACAGAGGGAGTACACGTGTGGGACATATAGATGGTGGGAGAACAGAGGAGAGTGCACGTGTGGGACATAGATAGTGGGAGAGAAAGAGGGAAAGTGCACGGTGGGACATATAGAGATTGGGAGAGACAGAGGGAGAGTGCACGTGTGGGACATATAGATAGTGAGAGAGACAGAGGGAGAGTGCAAGTGTGGGACATATAGATAGTGAGAGAGACAGAGGGAGAGTGCACGTGTGGGACATATAGATAGTGAGAGAGACAGAGGAGAGTGCACGTGTGGGACATATAGATAGTGGGAGAGACAGAGGGAGAGTGCACGTATAGATAGTGAGAGACAGAGGGAGAGTGCATGTGACATATAGATAGTGGAGACAGAGGAGACAGACATAAAGATAGTGCACGTGTGGGACATATAGATAGTGGGAGAGACAGAGGGAGAGTGCACGTGGGACATATAGATAGAGAGAGACAGAGGGAGAGTGCACGTGTGGGACATATAGATAGTGGGAGAGACAGAGGAGAGTGCACGTGTGGGGACATATAGATAGTGGGAGAGACAGAGGGAGAGTGCACGTGTGGGACATATAGATAATGGGAGAGACAGAGGGAGAGTGCACGTGTGGGACATATAGATAGTGGGAGAGACAGAGGAGAGTACGTGTGGACATATAGATAGTGCATGTGGGACATATAGATAGTGGACAGAGAGAGAGACAGAGGGAGAGTGCACGTGGGGACATATAGATAATGGAGACAGAGGGAGAGTGCACGTGTGGGACATATAGATAGTGGGAGACAGAGGGAGAGTGCACGTGGGACATATAGATAATGGGAGAGACAGAGGGGAGAGTGCACGTGTGGGACATATAGATAGTGGGAGAGACAGAGGGAGAGTGCACGTGTGGGACATAAAGATAGTGGAGAGTGCACGTGTGGGACATATAGATAGTGAGAGAGACAGAGGGAGAGTGCATGTGTGGAACATATAGATAGTGGGAGAGACAGAGGAGAGTGCACGACATATAGATAGTGGAGAGACAGAGGAGAGTGCACGTGTGGGACATATAGATAGTGGGAGAGACAGAGGGAGAGTGCATGTGTGGGACATATAGATAGTGGGAGAGTCAGAGGGGAGAGTGCACGTGTGGGACATATAGATAGTGGGAGAGACAGATGACAGAGGGAGAGTCAGTGCACGTGTGGGACATATAGATAATGGGAGAGACAGAGGGAGAGTGCACGTGGGGACATAAAGGGACATATAGATAGTGGGAGAGACAGAGGGAGAGTGCACGTGTGGGACATATAGATAGTGGGAGAGACAGAGGGAGAGTGCACGTGTGGGGCATATAGATAGTGCAGAGTGGAGAGTGCACGGGGACATATAGATAGTGGGAGAGACAGAGGGAGAGAAGGAGAGGCACGTGTGGGACATGTAGATAATGGGAGAGACAGAGGGAGAGTGCACGTGTGGGACATATAGATAGTGGGAGAGACAGAGGGAGAGTGCACGTGTGGGACATATAGATAGTGGGAGAGACAGAGGGAGAGTGCACGTGTGGGACATATAGATAGTGGGAGAGACAGAGGGAGAGTGCACGTGTGGGACATAAAGATAGTGGGAGAGTGCACGTGTGGGACATATAGATAATGGGAGAGACAGAGGGAGAGTGCATGTGTGGGACATATAGATAGTGAGAGAGACAGAGGGAGAGTGCATGTGTGGGACATATTGATAATGGGAGAGACAGAGGGAGAGTGCATGTGTGGGACATATAGATAGTGGGAGTGACAGAGGGAGAGTGCACGTGTGGGACATATAGATAATGGGAGAGACAGAGGGAGAGTGCACGTGTGGGACATATAGATAGTGGGAGAGACAGAGGGAGAGTGCACGTGTGGGACATATAGATAGTGGGAGAGACAGAGGGAGAGTGCACGTGTGGGACATATAGATAGTGGGAGAGACAGAGGAGAGTGCACATATAGTGTGGGACATGTAGATAGTGGGAGAGACAGAGGGAGAGTGCACGTGTGGGACATATAGATAGTGGGAGAGACAGAGGGGGAGAGTGCACGTGTGGGACATATAGATAGTGGGAGAGACAGAGGGAGAGTGCACGTGTGGACATATAGATAGTGGGAGAGACAGAGGAGAGTGCACGTGTGGGACATATAGATAGTGGGAGAGACAGAGGAGAGTGCACGTGTGGGACATATAGATAGTGGGAGAGACAGAGGGAGAGTGCATGTGTGGGACATATAGATAGTGGGAGAGACAGAGGGAGAGTGCACGTGTGGGACATATAGATAATGGGAGAGACAGAGGGAGTGCACATGTGGGACATATAGATAGTGGGAGAGACAGAGGGAGAGTGCACGTGTGGGACATATAGATAGTGGGAGAGACAGAGGGAGTGCACGTGTGGGACATATAGATAGTGGTAGAGACAGAGGGAGAGTGCATGTGTGGGACATATAGATAGTGGGAGAGACGAGAGTGCATGTGTGGGACATAGATAGTGGGAGAGTCAGAGGGAGAGTGCACGTGTGGGACATATAGATAGTGGGAGAGACAGAGGGAGAGTGCACGTGTGGGACATATAGATAGTGGGAGAAACAGAGGGAGAGTGCACGTGTGGGACATATAGATAATGGAGAGACAGAGGGAGAGCATTTTTTTGACATATAGATAGTGGGAGACAGAGGGAGAGTGCAAGTGTGGGGCATATAGATAGTGCAAGTGTGGGGCATATAGATAGTGGAGAGACAGAGGGAGAGACAGAGGGGAGAGACAGAGTGCAAGGTGGGACATATAGATAGTGGGAGAGACAGAGGGAGAGTGCACGTGTGGGACATATAGATAGTGGGAGAGACAGAGGGAGAGTGCACGTGTGGGACATATAGATAGTGGGAGAGACAGAGGGAGAGTGCACGTGTGGGACATATAGATAGTGGGAGAGACAGAGGGAGAGTGCACGTGTGGGACATATAGATAGTGGTGGAGAGACAGAGGAGAGTGCACGTGTGGGACATATAGATAGTGGGAGACAGACAGAGTGCACGTGTGGGACATATAGATAGTGGGAGAGTGGAGAGGGAGAGTGCACGTGTGGGACATATAGATAGTGAGAGACAGTGGGAGAGTGCACGTGTGGGACATATAGATAGTGGGAGAGACAGAGGGAGAGTGCACGTGTGGGACATATAGATAGTGGGAGAGACAGAGGGAGAGTGCACGTGTGGGACATATAGATAGTGGGAGAGACAGAGGGAGAGTGCACGTGTGGGGCATATAGATAGTGCATGTGTGGGACATATAGATAGTGGGAGAGACAGAGGGAGAGACAGAGGGAGAGTGCACGTGTGGGACATGTAGATAATGGGAGAGACAGAGGGAGAGTGCACGTGTGGGACATATAGATAGTGGGAGAGACAGAGGGAGAGTGCACGTGTGGGACATATAGATAGTGGGAGAGACAGAGGGAGAGTGCACGTGTGGGACATATAGATAGTGGGAGAGACAGAGGGAGAGTGCACGTGTGGGACATAAAGATAGTGGGAGAGTGCACGTGTGGGACATATAGATAATGGGAGAGACAGAGGGAGAGTGCATGTGTGGGACATATAGATAGTGGGAGTGACAGAGGGAGAGTGCACGTGTGGACATATAGATAGTGGGAGAGAGACAGAGGGAGAGTGCACGTGTGGGACATATAGATAGTGAGAGACAGAGGGAGAGTGCACGTGTGGGACATATAGATAGTGGGAGAGACAGAGTGCACGTGTGGGACATATAGATAGTGGGAGAGACAGAGGGAGAGTGCACGTGGACATATAGATAGGACAGTCAGAGTGCAGTGGGAGACAGTGGGACAGACAGAGGGAGAGTGCACGTGTGGGACATGTAGATAATGGGAGAGACAGAGGGAGAGTGCACGTGTGGGACATATAGATAGTGGGAGAGACAGAGGGAGAGTGCACGTGGGGACATATAGATAATGGGAGAGACAGAGGGAGAGTGCACGTGTGGGACATATAGATAGTGGGAGAGACAGAGGGAGAGTGCACGTGTGGGACATATAGATAGTGGAGAGACAGACAGAGGGAGAGTGCACTGTACATATAAATGGTGGGAGAGACAGAGGGAGAGTGCACGTGTGGGACATATAGATAGTGAGAGAGACAGAGGGAGAGGCACGTGTGGGGACAAATAGATAGTGAGAGAGACAGAGGGAGAGTGCACGTGTGGGACATATAGATAGTGGGAGAGACAGAGGGAGAGTGCACGGTGGGACATATAGATAGTGGGAGAGACAGAGGGAGAGTGCACGTGTGGACATATAGATAGTGGGAGAGACAGAGGGAGAGTGCATGTGGGACAAATAGATAGTGAGAGAGACAGAGGGAGAGTGCACGTGTGGGACATATAGATAGTGGGAGAGACAGAGGGAGAGTGCACGTGTGGGACATATAGATAGTGGGAGAGACAGAGGGAGAGTGCACGTGTGGGACATATAGATAGTGAGGCAAGAGTGCATTTAGTCAGCCACCAATTGATAAGTTCTCATTTTCTCTGTCACAGTTGAATGTGTACCTATGATGAAAATTACAGGCCTCTCTCATCTAGATTAAGTGGGAGAACTTTACGTCGGTGGCTGACTAAATACTTTTTGTCCCACTGTAGATAGTGGGAGACAGAGGAGAGTGCACATGTGGGACATATAGATAGTGGGAGAGACAGAGGAGAGTGCACGTGTGGGACATATAGATAGTGGGAGACAGACAGAGGACATATAGAGAGTGCACGTGTGGGACATATAGATAGTGGGAGAGACAGAGGGAGAGTGCAACGTGTGGGACATGCATACATAGATAGTGGGAGAGACAGAGGGAGAGTGCACAGAGGGAGAGTGTGGAACATATAGATAGTGGGAGAGACAGAGGGAGAGTGCACGTGTGGGACATATAGATAGTGGTAGAGACAGAGGGGGAGTGCACGTGTGGGACATATAGATAGTGGGAGAGACAGAGGGAGAGTGCACGTGTGGGACAAATAGATAGTGAGAGTGGCACTCATAGAAGACAGCATGCCATATACATTTTCAATGTCTATAAATTAGGTTAATGTTTGACCTCAGAGAGTGTGTGTGTGTGTTTCTCTCTGTGTTTGAACATGCATATATATGTGTGTGTGTGTGTTGTGTGTGTTTGTGTGTGTGTGTTAGACATGGGGTGAAGCTAGCCCCAGCAGACCCAGTCAATACAGTTAATAACTCACACAGCAGGTCACTGTGAAGGGGGATTAGTTTGACTGAGAACATTGAGTTGAGATCATGAAACCAACCCCCCTCTCAGAGTAATCTAGTGCTGGAGACCTTATCCGTATTTTTTGAAACTGCACTGTCGGGTAAGGGCTCGTAAATAAGCATTTCACTGTAAAGTCTACTACACCTGTTGTATTCGGCGCATGTGACTAATACAATTCGATTTGATTTGCTGGCTTAAGTCAACAGCAAACCAAACACTCCAATGACCACTTTTTGGATTATCTGTAGAATTATAACAAGGTGCAACTCCAGAAAATATAATATTCCATCTGAATACAGTAGATTACAGTCAGTGTGCAGTAAACACTATATCCCTACCACACCTAGCTAGTTACAGTCAGTGTGCAGTAAACACTATATCCCTACCACACCTAGCTAGTTACAGTCAGTGTGCAGTAAGCTACAGTCAGTGTGCAGTATATATCCCTACCACACCTAGCTAGTTACAGTCAGTGTGCAGTAAACACTATATCCCTACCACACCTAACTAGTTACAGTCAGTGTAGAGTAAGACACTATATCCCTACCACACCTAGCTAGTTACAGTCAGTGTGCAGTAAACACTATATCCCTACCACACCTAGCTAGTTACAGTCAGTGTGCAGTAAACACTATATCCATACCACACCTAGCTAGTTACAGTCAGTGTGCAGTAAGACACTATATCCCTACCACACCTAGCTAGTTACAGTCAGTGTGCATTAAGACACTATATCCCTACGACACCTAGCTAGTTACAGTCAGTGTGCAGTAAACACTATATCCCTACCACACCTAGCTAGTTACAGTCAGTGTGCAGTAAACACTATATCCCTACCACACCTAGCTAGTTACAGTCAGTGTGCAGTAAACACTATATCCCTACCACACCTAGCTAGTTACAGTCAGTGTGCAGTAAACACTATATCCCTACCACACCTAGCTAGTTACAGTCAGTGTGCAGTAAACACTATATCCCTACCACACCTAGCTAGTTACAGTCAGTGTACAGTAAACACTATATCCCTACCACACCTAGCTAGTTACAGTCAGTGTGCAGTAAACACTATATCCCTACCACACCTAGCTAGTTACAGTCAGTGTACAGTAAGACACTATATCCCTACCACACCTAGCTAGTTACAGTCAGTGTGCAGTAAACACTATATCCCTACCACACCTAGCTAGTTACAGTCAGTGTGCAGTAAACACTATATCCCTACCACACCTAGCTAGTTACAGTCAGTGCAGTAAACACTATATCCCTACCACACCTAGCTAGTTACAGTCAGTGTGCAGTAAACACTATATCCCTACCACACCTAGCTAGTTACAGTCAGTGTGCAGTAAGACACTATATCCCTACCACACCTAGCTAGTTACAGTCAGTGTGCAGTAAGACACTATATCCCTACCACACCTAGCTAGTTACAGTCAGTGTGCAGTAAACACTATATCCCTACCACACCTAGCTAGTTACAGTCAGTGTGCAGTAAGACACTATATCCCTACCACACCTAGCTAGTTACAGTCAGTGTGCAGTAAGACACTATATCCCTACCACACCTAGCTAGTTACAGTCAGTGTGCAGTAAACACTATATCCCTACCACACCTAGCTAGTTACAGTCAGTGTGCAGTAAACACTATATCCCTACCACACCTAGCTAGTTACAGTCAGTGTGCAGTAAACACTATATCCCTACCACACCTAGCTAGTTTACAGTCAGTGTGCAGTAAACACTATATCCCTACCACACCTAGCTAGTTACAGTCAGTGTGCAGTAAACACTATATCCCTACCACACCTAGCTAGTTACAGTCAGTGTGCAGTAAACACTATATCCCTACCACACCTAGCTAGTTACAGTCAGTGTGCAGTAAACACTATATCCCTACCACACCTAGCTAGTTACAGTCAGTGTGCAGTAAACACTATATCCCTACCACACCTAGCTAGTTACAGTCAGTGTGCAGTAAACACTATATCCCTACCACACCTAGCTAGTTACAGTCAGTGTGCAGTAAACACTATATCCCTACCACACCTAGCTAGTTACAGTCAGTGTGCAGTAAACACTATATCCCTACCACACCTAGCTAGTTACAGTCAGTGTGCAGTAAACACTATATCCCTACCACACCTAGCTAGTTACAGTCAGTGTGCAGTAAACACTATATCCCTACCACACCTAGCTAGTTACAGTCAGTGTGCAGTAAGACACTATATCCCTACCACACCTAGCTAGTTACAGTCAGTGTGCAGTAAACACTATATCCCTACCACACCTAGCTAGTTACAGTCAGTGTGCAGTAAACACTATATCCCTACCACACCTAGCTAGTTACAGTCAGTGTGCAGTAAACACTATATCCCTACCACACCTAGCTAGTTACAGTCAGTGTGCAGTAAACACTATATCCCTACCACACCTAGCTAGTTACAGTCAGTGTGCAGTAAACACTATATCCCTACCACACCTAGCTAGTTACAGTCAGTGTGCAGTAAACACTATATCCCTACCACACCTAGCTAGTTACAGTCAGTGTGCAGTAAACACTATATCCCTACCACACCTAGCTAGTTACAGTCAGTGTGCAGTAAACACTATATCCCTACCACACCTAGCTAGTTACAGTCAGTGTGCAGTAAACACTATATCCCTACCACACCTAGCTAGTTACAGTCAGTGTGCAGTAAGACACTATATCCCTACCACACCTAGCTAGTTACAGTCAGTGTACAGTAAGACACTATATCCCTACCACACATAGCTAGTTACAGTCAGTGTGCAGTAAGACACTATATCCCTACCACACCTAGCTAGTTAGTCAGTGTACAGTAAGACACTATATCCCTACCACACCTAGCTAGTTACAGTCAGTGTGCAGTAAGACACTATATCCCTACCACACCTAACTAGTTGCAGTCAGTGTGCAGTAAACACTATATCCCTACGACACCTAGCTAGTTACAGTCAGTGTGCAGTAAGACACTATATCCCTACCACACCTAGCTAGTTACAGTCAGTGTGCAGTAAACACTATATCCCTACCACACCTAACTAGTTACAGTCAGTGTAGAGTAAGACACTATATCCCTACCACACCTAGCTAGTTACAGTCAGTGTGCAGTAAACACTATATCCCTACCACACCTAGCTAGTTACAGTCAGTGTGCAGTAAACACTATATCCCTACCACACCTAGCTAGTTACAGTCAGTGTGCAGTAAACACTATATCCATACCACACCTAGCTAGTTACAGTCAGTGTGCAGTAAGACACTATATCCCTACCACACCTAGCTAGTTACAGTCAGTGTGCAGTAAACACTATATCCCTACCACACCTAGCTAGTTACAGTCAGTGTGCAGTAAACACTATATCCCTACCACACCTAGCTAGTTACAGTCAGTGTGCAGTAAACACTATATCCCTACCACACCTAGCTAGTTACAGTCAGTGTGCAGTAAGACACTATATCCCTACCACACCTAGCTAGTTACAGTCAGTGTGCAGTAAACACTATATCCCTACCACACCTAGCTAGTTACAGTCAGTGTGCAGTAAACACTATATCCCTACCACACCTAGCTAGTTACAGTCAGTGTGCAGTAAACACTATATCCCTACCACACCTAGCTAGTTACAGTCAGTGTGCAGTAAACACTATATCCCTACCACACCTAGCTAGTTACAGTCAGTGTGCAGTAAACACTATATCCCTACCACACCTAGCTAGTTACAGTCAGTGTGCAGTAAACACTATATCCCTACCACACCTAGCTAGTTACAGTCAGTGTGCAGTAAGACACTATATCCCTACCACACCTAGCTAGTTACAGTCAGTGTGCAGTAAACACTATATCCCTACCACACCTAGCTAGTTACAGTCAGTGTGCAGTAAACACTATATCCCTACCACACCTAGCTAACAGTCAGTGTGCACACTATATCCCTACCACACCTAGCTAGTTACAGTCAGTGTGCAGTAAACACTATATCCCTACCACACCTAGCTAGTTACAGTCAGTGTGCAGTAAACACTATATCCCTACCACACCTAGCTAGTTACAGTCAGTGTGCAGTAAACACTATATCCCTACCACACCTAGCTAGTTACAGTCAGTGTGCAGTAAACACTATATCCCTACCACACCTAGCTAGTTACAGTCAGTGTGCAGTAAACACTATATCCCTACCACACCTAGCTAGTTACAGTCAGTGTGCAGTAAACACTATATCCCTACCACACCTAGCTAGTTACAGTCAGTGTGCAGTAAACACTATATCCCTACCACACCTAGCTAGTTACAGTCAGTGTACAGTAAACACTATATCCCTACCACACCTAGCTAGTTACAGTCAGTGTGCAGTAAACACTATATCCCTACCACACCTAGCTAGTTACAGTCAGTGTACACACTATATCCCTACCACACCTAGCTAGTTACAGTCAGTGTGCAGTAAACACTATATCCCTACCACACCTAGCTAGTTACAGTCAGTGTGCAGTAAACACTATATCCCTACCACACCTAGCTAGTTACAGTCAGTGTGCAGTAAGACACTATATCCCTACCACACCTAGCTAGTTACAGTCAGTGTGCAGTAAACACTATATCCCTACCACACCTAGCTAGTTACAGTCAGTGTGCAGTAAACACTATATCCCTACCACACCTAGCTAGTTACAGTCAGTGTGCAGTAAACACTATATCCCTACCACACCTAGCTAGTTACAGTCAGTGTGCAGTAAACACTATATCCCTACCACACCTAGCTAGTTACAGTCAGTGTGCAGTAAACACTATATCCCTACCACACCTAGCTAGTTACAGTCAGTGTGCAGTAAACACTATATCCCTACCACACCTAGCTAGTTACAGTCAGTGTGCAGTAAACACTATATCCCTACCACACCTAGCTAGTTACAGTCAGTGTGCAGTAAACACTATATCCCTACCACACCTAGCTAGTTACAGTCAGTGTGCAGTAAACACTATATCCCTACCACACCTAGCTAGTTACAGTCAGTGTGCAGTAAGACACTATATCCCTACCACACCTAGCTAGTTACAGTCAGTGTGCAGTAAACACTATATCCCTACCACACCTAGCTAGTTACAGTCAGTGTGCAGTAAACACTATATCCCTACCACACCTAGCTAGTTACAGTCAGTGTGCAGTAAACACTATATCCCTACCACACCTAGCTAGTTACAGTCAGTGTGCAGTAAACACTATATCCCTACCACACCTAGCTAGTTACAGTCAGTGTGCAGTAAACACTATATCCCTACCACACCTAGCTAGTTACAGTCAGTGTGCAGTAAACACTATATCCCTACCACACCTAGCTAGTTACAGTCAGTGTGCAGTAAACACTATATCCCTACCACACCTAGCTAGTTACAGTCAGTGTGCAGTAAACACTATATCCCTACCACACCTAGCTAGTTACAGTCAGTGTGCAGTAAGACACTATATCCCTACCACACCTAGCTAGTTACAGTCAGTGTGCAGTAAACACTATATCCCTACCACACCTAGCTAGTTACAGTCAGTGTGCAGTAAGACACTATATCCCTACCACACCTAACTAGTTACAGTCAGTGTGCAGTAAACACTATATCCCTACCACACCTAGCTAGTTACAGTCAGTGTGCAGTAAACACTATATCCCTACCACACCTAGCTAGTTACAGTCAGTGTGCAGTAAACACTATATCCCTACCACACCTAGCTAGTTACAGTCAGTGTGCAGTAAGACACTATATCCCTACCACACCTAGCTAGTTACAGTCAGTGTGCAGTAAACACTATATCCCTACCACACCTAGCTAGTTACAGTCAGTGTGCAGTAAACACTATATCCCTACCACACCTAGCTAGTTACAGTCAGTGTGCAGTAAGACACTATATCCCTACCACACCTAGCTAGTTACAGTCAGTGTGCAGTAAGACACTATATCCCTACCACACCTAGCTAGTTACAGTCAGTGTGCAGTAAACACTATATCCCTACCACACCTAGCTAGTTACAGTCAGTGTGCAGTAAACACTATATCCCTACCACACCTAGCTAGTTACAGTCAGTGTGCAGTAAACACTATATCCCTACCACACCTAGCTAGTTACAGTCAGTGTGCAGTAAACACTATATCCCTACCACACCTAGCTAGTTACAGTCAGTGTGCAGTAAACACTATATCCCTACCACACCTAGCTAGTTACAGTCAGTGTGCAGTAAGACACTATATCCCTACCACACCTAGCTAGTTACAGTCAGTGTGCAGTAAACACTATATCCCTACCACACCTAACTAGTTACAGTCAGTGTACAGTAAGACACTATATCCCTACCACACCTAGCTAGTTACAGTCAGTGTGCAGTAAACACTATATCCCTACCACACCTAGCTAGTTACAGTCAGTGTGCAGTAAACACTATATCCCTACCACACCTAGCTAGTTACAGTCAGTGTGCAGTAAGACACTATATCCCTACCACACCTAGCTAGTTACAGTCAGTGTGCAGTAAACACTATATCCCTACCACACCTAGCTAGTTACAGTCAGTGTGCAGTAAACACTATATCCCTACCACACCTAGCTAGTTACAGTCAGTGTGCAGTAAACACTATATCCCTACCACACCTAGCTAGTTACAGTCAGTGTGCAGTAAGACACTATATCCCTACCACACCTAGCTAGTTACAGTCAGTGTGCAGTAAACACTATATCCCTACCACACCTAGCTAGTTACAGTCAGTGTGCAGTAAGACACTATATCCCTACCACACCTAGCTAGTTACAGTCAGTGTGCAGTAAACACTATATCCCTACCACACCTAGCTAGTTACAGTCAGTGTGCAGTAAACACTATATCCCTACCACACCTAGCTAGTTACAGTCAGTGTGCAGTAAACACTATATCCCTACCACACCTAGCTAGTTACAGTCAGTGTGCAGTAAACACTATATCCCTACCACACCTAGCTAGTTACAGTCAGTGTGCAGTAAGACACTATATCCCTACCACACCTAGCTAGTTACAGTCAGTGTGCAGTAAACACTATATCCCTACCACACCTAGCTAGTTACAGTCAGTGTGCAGTAAACACTATATCCCTACCACACCTAGCTAGTTACAGTCAGTGTGCAGTAAACACTATATCCCTACCACACCTAGCTAGTTACAGTCAGTGTGCAGTAAACACTATATCCCTACCACACCTAGCTAGTTACAGTCAGTGTGCAGTAAACACTATATCCCTACCACACCTAGCTAGTTACAGTCAGTGTGCAGTAAGACACTATATCCCTACCACACCTAGCTAGTTACAGTGTACAGTAAGTATATCCCTACCACACCTAGCTAGTTACAGTCAGTGTGCAGTAAACACTATATCCCTACCACACCTAACTAGTTACAGTCAGTGTGCAGTAAACACTATATCCCTACCACACCTAGCTAGTTACAGTCAGTGTGCAGTAAACACTATATCCCTACCACACCTAGCTAGTTACAGTCAGTGTGCAGTAAACACTATATCCCTACCACACCTAACTAGTTACAGTCAGTGTACAGTAAGACACTATATCCCTACCACACCTAGCTAGTTACAGTCAGTGTGCAGTAAACACTATATCCCTACCACACCTAGCTAGTTACAGTCAGTGTGCAGTAAACACTATATCCCTACCACACCTAGCTAGTTACAGTCAGTGTGCAGTAAACACTATATCCCTACCACACCTAGCTAGTTACAGTCAGTGTGCAGTAAACACTATATCCCTACCACACCTAGCTAGTTACAGTCAGTGTGCAGTAAACACTATATCCCTACCACACCTAGCTAGTTACAGTCAGTGTGCAGTAAACACTATATCCCTACCACACCTAGCTAGTTACAGTCAGTGTGCAGTAAACACTATATCCCTACCACACCTAGCTAGTTACAGTCAGTGTGCAGTAAACACTATATCCCTACCACACCTAGCTAGTTACAGTCAGTGTACAGTAAGACACTATATCCCTACCACACCTAGCTAGTTACAGTCAGTGTGCAGTAAACACTATATCCCTACCACACCTAGCTAGTTACAGTCAGTGTGCAGTAAACACTATATCCCTACCACACCTAGCTAGTTACAGTCAGTGTGCAGTAAGACACTATATCCCTACCACACCTAACTAGTTACAGTCAGTGTGCAGTAAACACTATATCCCTACCACACCTAGCTAGTTACAGTCAGTGTGCAGTAAACACTATATCCCTACCACACCTAGCTAGTTACAGTCAGTGTGCAGTAAACACTATATCCCTACCACACCTAACTAGTTACAGTCAGTGTGCAGTAAACACTATATCCCTACGACACCTAGCTAGTTACAGTCAGTGTGCAGTAAACACTATATCCCTACCACACCTAGCTAGTTACAGTCAGTGTGCAGTAAACACTATATCCCTACCACACCTAGCTAGTTACAGTCAGTGTGCAGTAAACACTATATCCCTACCACACCTAGCTAGTTACAGTCAGTGTGCAGTAAACACTATATCCCTACCACAGTTACAGTCAGTGTGCAGTAAGCACTATATCCCTACCACACCTAGCTAGTTACAGTCAGTGTGCAGTAAACACTATATCCCTACCACACCTAGCTAGTTACAGTCAGTGTGCAGTAAGACACTATATCCCTACCACACCTAGCTAGTTACAGTCAGTGTGCAGTAAGACACTATATCCCTACCACACCTAGCTAGTTACAGTCAGTGTGCAGTAAACACTATATCCCTACCACACCTAGCTAGTTACAGTCAGTGTGCATTAAGACACTATATCCCTACCACACCTAGCTAGTTACAGTCAGTGTGCAGTAAACACTATATCCCTACCACACCTAGCTAGTTACAGTCAGTGTGCAGTAAGACACTATATCCCTACCACACCTAGCTAGTTACAGTCAGTGTGCAGTAAACACTATATCCCTACCACACCTAGCTAGTTACAGTCAGTGTGCAGTAAGACACTATATCCCTACCACACCTAGCTAGTTACAGTCAGTGTGCAGTAAACACTATATCCCTACCACACCTAGCTAGTTACAGTCAGTGTGCAGTAAGACACTATATCCCTACCACACCTAGCTAGTTACAGTCAGTGTGCAGTAAACACTTTATCCCTACCACACCTAACTAGTTACAGTCAGTGTAGAGTAAGACACTATATCCCTACCACACCTAGCTAGTTACAGTCAGTGTGCAGTAAACACTATATCCCTACCACACCTAGCTAGTTACAGTCAGTGTGCAGTAAACACTATATCCCTACCACACCTACCTACAGTCAGTGTGCAGTAAACACTATATCCCTACCACACCAGTGTTACAGTAAGTAAACACTATATCCCTACCACACCTAGCTAGTTACAGTCAGTGTGCAGTAAACACTATATCCCTACCACACCTAGCTAGTTACAGTCAGTGTGCAGTAAACACTATATCCCTACCACACCTAGCTAGTTACAGTCAGTGTGCAGTAAACACTATATCCCTACCACACCTAGCTAGTTACAGTCAGTGTGCAGTAAACACTATATCCCTACCACACCTAGCTAGTTACAGTCAGTGTGCAGTAAACACTATATCCCTACCACACCTAGCTAGTTACAGTCAGTGTGCAGTAAACACTATATCCCTACCACACCTAGCTAGTTACAGTCAGTGTGCAGTAAACACTATATCCCTACCACACCTAGCTAGTTACAGTCAGTGTGCAGTAAACACTATATCCCTACCACACCTAGCTAGTTACAGTCAGTGTACAGTAAGACACTATATCCCTACCACACCTAGCTAGTTACAGTCAGTGTGCAGTAAACACTATATCCCTACCACACCTAGCTAGTTACAGTCAGTGTGCAGTAAGACACTATATCCCTACCACACCTAGCTAGTTACAGTCAGTGTGCAGTAAACACTATATCCCTACCACACCTAGCTAGTTACAGTCAGTGTGCAGTAAACACTATATCCCTACCACACCTAGCTAGTTACAGTCAGTGTGCAGTAAACACTATATCCCTACCACACCTAGCTAGTTACAGTCAGTGTGCAGTAAGACACTATATCCCTACCACACCTAGCTAGTTACAGGCAGTGTGCAGTAAACACTATATCCCTACCACACCTAGTTACAGTCAGTGTGCAGTAAACACTATATCCCTACGACACCTAGCTAGTTACAGTCAGTGTGCAGTAAACACTTTATCCCTACCACACCTAACTAGTTACAGTCAGTGTGCAGTAAACACTATATCCCTACCACACCTAGCTAGTTACAGTCAGTGTGCAGTAAACACTATATCCCTACCACACCTAGCTAGTTACAGTCAGTGTGCAGTAAACACTATATCCCTACCACACCTAGCTAGTTACAGTCAGTGTGCAGTAAGACACTATATCCCTACCACACCTAACTAGTTACAGTCAGTGTGCAGTAAGACACTATATCCCTACCACACCTAGCTAGTTACAGTCAGTGTGCAGTAAACACTATATCCCTACCACACCTAGCTAGTTACAGTCAGTGTGCAGTAAACACTATATCCCTACCACACCTAGCTAGTTACAGTCAGTGTGCAGTAAACACTATATCCCTACCACACCTAGCTAGTTACAGTCAGTGTGCAGTAAACACTATATCCCTACCACACCTAGCTAGTTACAGTCAGTGTGCAGTAAACACTATATCCCTACCACACCTAGCTAGTTACAGTCAGTGTGCAGTAAGACACTATATCCCTACCACACCTAGCTAGTTACAGGCAGTGTGCAGTAAACACTATATCCCTACCACACCTAGTTACAGTCAGTGTGCAGTAAGACACTATATCCCTACCACACCTAGCTAGTTACAGTCAGTGTGCAGTAAACACTATATCCCTACCACACCTAGCTAGTTACAGTCAGTGTAGAGTAAGACACTATATCCCTACCACACCTAGCTAGTTACAGTCAGTGTGCAGTAAACACTATATCCCTACCACACCTAGCTAGTTACAGTCAGTGTGCAGTAAACACTATATCCCTACCACACCTAGCTAGTTACAGTCAGTGTGCAGTAAACACTATATCCCTACCACACCTAGCTAGTTACAGTCAGTGTGCAGTAAACACTATATCCATACCACACCTAGCTAGTTACAGTCAGTGTGCAGTAAACACTATATCCCTACCACACCTAGTTACAGTCAGTGTGCAGTAAGACACTATATCCCTACCACACCTAGCTAGTTACAGTCAGTGTGCAGTAAACACTATATCCCTACCACACCTAGCTAGTTACAGTCAGTGTGCAGTAAGACACTATATCCCTACCACACCTAGCTAGTTACAGTCAGTGTGCATTAAGACACTATATCCCTACGACACCTAGCTAGTTACAGTCAGTGTGCAGTAAACACTATATCCCTACCACACCTAGCTAGTTACAGTCAGTGTGCAGTAAACACTATATCCCTACCACACCTAGCTAGTTACAGTCAGTGTGCAGTAAGACACTATATCCCTACCACACCTAGCTAGTTACAGTCAGTGTGCAGTAAACACTATATCCCTACCACACCTAGCTAGTTACAGTCAGTGTGCAGTAAACACTATATCCCTACCACACCTAGCTAGTTACAGTCAGTGTGCAGTAAACACTATATCCCTACCACACCTAGCTAGTTACAGTCAGTGTGCAGTAAACACTATATCCCTACCACACCTAGCTAGTTACAGTCAGTGTGCAGTAAACACTATATCCCTACCACACCTAGCTAGTTACAGTCAGTGTGCAGTAAGACACTATATCCCTACCACACCTAGCTAGTTACAGTCAGTGTGCAGTAAACACTATATCCCTACCACACCTAACTAGTTACAGTCAGTGTGCAGTAAACACTATATCCCTACGACACCTAGCTAGTTACAGTCAGTGTGCAGTAAACACTATATCCCTACCACACCTAGCTAGTTACAGTCAGTGTGCAGTAAACACTATATCCCTACCACACCTAGCTAGTTACAGTCAGTGTGCAGTAAACACTATATCCCTACCACACCTAGCTAGTTACAGTCAGTGTGCAGTAAACACTATCCCTACCACACCTAGCTAGTTACAGTCAGTGTGCAGTAAACACTATATCCCTACCACACCTAGCTAGTTACAGTCAGTGTGCAGTAAGACACTATATCCCTACCACACCTAGCTAGTTACAGTCAGTGTGCAGTAAACACTATATCCCTACCACACCTAGCTTTACAGTCAGTGTGCAGTAAGACACTATATCCCTACCACACCTAGCTAGTTACAGTCAGTGTGCAGTAAACACTATATCCCTACCACACCTAGCTAGTTACAGTCAGTGTGCAGTAAACACTATATCCCTACCACACCTAGCTAGTTACAGTCAGTGTGCAGTAAACACTATATCCCTACCACACCTAGCTAGTTACAGTCAGTGTGCAGTAAACACTATATCCCTACCACACCTAGCTAGTTACAGTCAGTGTGCAGTAAACACTATATCCCTACCACACCTAACTAGTTACAGTCAGTGTGCAGTAAGACACTATATCCCTACCACACCTAGCTAGTTACAGTCAGTGTGCAGTAAACACTATATCCCTACCACACCTAGCTAGTTACAGTCAGTGTGCAGTAAACACTATATCCCTACCACACCTAGCTAGTTACAGTCAGTGTGCAGTAAACACTATATCCCTACCACACCTAGCTAGTTACAGTCAGTGTGCAGTAAACACTATATCCCTACCACACCTAGCTAGTTACAGTCAGTGTGCAGTAAACACTATATCCCTACCACACCTAGCTAGTTACAGTCAGTGTGCAGTAAGACACTATATCCCTACCACACCTAGCTAGTTACAGGCAGTGTGCAGTAAACACTATATCCCTACCACACCTAGTTACAGTCAGTGTGCAGTAAGACACTATATCCCTACCACACCTAGCTAGTTACAGTCAGTGTGCAGTAAACACTATATCCCTACCACACCTAGCTAGTTACAGTCAGTGTGCAGTAAACACTATATCCCTACCACACCTAGCTAGTTACAGTCAGTGTGCAGTAAACACTATATCCCTACCACACCTAGCTAGTTACAGTCAGTGTGCAGTAAGACACTATATCCCTACCACACCTAGCTAGTTACAGTCAGTGTGCAGTAAACACTATATCCCTACCACACCTAGCTAGTTACAGTCAGTGTGCAGTAAACACTATATCCCTACCACACCTAGCTAGTTACAGTCAGTGTGCAGTAAACACTATATCCCTACCACACCTAGCTAGTTACAGTCAGTGTGCAGTAAGACACTATATCCCTACCACACCTAGCTAGTTACAGTCAGTGTGCAGTAAACACTATATCCCTACCACACCTAGCTAGTTACAGTCAGTGTGCAGTAAACACTATATCCCTACCACACCTAGCTAGTTACAGTCAGTGTGCAGTAAACACTATATCCCTACCACACCTAGCTAGTTACAGTCAGTGTGCAGTAAACACTATATCCCTACCACACCTAGCTAGTTACAGTCAGTGTGCAGTAAACACTATATCCCTACCACACCTAGCTAGTTACAGTCAGTGTGCAGTAAACACTATATCCCTACCACACCTAGCTAGTTACAGTCAGTGTGCAGTAAGACACTATATCCCTACCACACCTAGCTAGTTACAGTCAGTGTGCAGTAAACACTATATCCCTACCACACCTAGCTAGTTACAGTCAGTGTGCAGTAAGACACTATATCCCTACCACACCTAGCTAGTTACAGTCAGTGTGCAGTAAACACTATATCCCTACCACACCTAGCTAGTTACAGTCAGTGTGCAGTAAACACTATATCCCTACCACACCTAGCTAGTTACAGTCAGTGTGCAGTAAACACTATATCCCTACCACACCTAGCTAGTTACAGTCAGTGTGCAGTAAACACTATATCCCTACCACACCTAGCTAGTTACAGTCAGTGTGCAGTAAGACACTATATCCCTACCACACCTAGCTAGTTACAGTCAGTGTGCAGTAAACACTATATCCCTACCACACCTACCTAGTTACAGTCAGTGTGCAGTAAACACTATATCCCTACCACACCTAGCTAGTTACAGTCAGTGTGCAGTAAACACTATATCCCTACCACACCTAGCTAGTTACAGTCAGTGTGCAGTAAACACTATATCCCTACCACACCTAGCTAGTTACAGTCAGTGTGCAGTAAACACTATATCCCTACCACACCTAGCTAGTTACAGTCAGTGTGCAGTAAACACTATATCCCTACCACACCTAGCTAGTTACAGTCAGTGTGCAGTAAGACACTATATCCCTACCACACCTAGCTAGTTACAGTCAGTGTGCAGTAAACACTATATCCCTACCACACCTAGCTAGTTACAGTCAGTGTGCAGTAAACACTATATCCCTACCACACCTAGCTAGTTACAGTCAGTGTGCAGTAAACACTATATCCATACCACACCTAGCTAGTTACAGTCAGTGTGCAGTAAGACACTATATCCCTACCACACCTAGCTAGTTACAGTCAGTGTGCAGTAAACACTATATCCCTACCACACCTAGCTAGTTACAGTCAGTGTGCAGTAAACACTATATCCCTACCACACCTAGCTAGTTACAGTCAGTGTGCAGTAAACACTATATCCCTACCACACCTAGCTAGTTACAGTCAGTGTGCAGTAAGACACTATATCCCTACCACACCTAGCTAGTTACAGTCAGTGTGCAGTAAACACTATATCCCTACCACACCTAGCTAGTTACAGTCAGTGTGCAGTAAACACTATATCCCTACCACACCTAGCTAGTTACAGTCAGTGTGCAGTAAACACTATATCCCTACCACACCTAGCTAGTTACAGTCAGTGTGCAGTAAACACTATATCCCTACCACACCTAGCTAGTTACAGTCAGTGTGCAGTAAACACTATATCCCTACCACACCTAGCTAGTTACAGTCAGTGTGCAGTAAACACTATATCCCTACCACACCTAGCTAGTTACAGTCAGTGTGCAGTAAACACTATATCCCTACCACACCTAGCTAGTTACAGTCAGTGTGCAGTAAACACTATATCCCTACCACACCTAGCTAGTTACAGTCAGTGTGCAGTAAACACTATATCCCTACCACACCTAGCTAGTTACAGTCAGTGTGCAGTAAACACTATATCCCTACCACACCTAGCTAGTTACAGTCAGTGTGCAGTAAACACTATATCCCTACCACACCTAGCTAGTTACAGTCAGTGTGCAGTAAGACACTATATCCCTACCACACCTAGCTAGTTACAGTCAGTGTGCAGTAAGACACTATATCCCTACCACACCTAGCTAGTTACAGTCAGTGTGCAGTAAACACTATATCCCTACCACACCTAGCTAGTTACAGTCAGTGTGCAGTAAACACTATATCCCTACCACACCTAGCTAGTTACAGTCAGTGTGCAGTAAGACACTATATCCCTACCACACCTAGCTAGTTACAGTCAGTGTGCAGTAAACACTATATCCCTACCACACCTAGCTAGTTACAGTCAGTGTGCAGTAAGACACTATATCCCTACCACACCTAGCTAGTTACAGTCAGTGTGCAGTAAACACTATATCCCTACCACACCTAGCTAGTTACAGTCAGTGTGCAGTAAGACACTATATCCCTACCACACCTAGCTAGTTACAGTCAGTGTGCAGTAAACACTATATCCCTACCACACCTAGCTAGTTACAGTCAGTGTGCAGTAAACACTATATCCCTACCACACCTAGCTAGTTACAGTCAGTGTGCAGTAAACACTATATCCCTACCACACCTAGCTAGTTACAGTCAGTGTGCAGTAAACACTATATCCCTACCACACCTAGCTAGTTACAGTCAGTGTGCAGTAAACACTATATCCCTACCACACCTAGCTAGTTACAGTCAGTGTGCAGTAAACACTATATCCCTACCACACCTAGCTAGTTACAGTCAGTGTGCAGTAAACACTATATCCCTACCACACCTAGCTAGTTACAGTCAGTGTGCAGTAAACACTATATCCCTACCACACCTAGCTAGTTACAGTCAGTGTGCAGTAAACACTATATCCCTACCACACCTAGCTAGTTACAGTCAGTGTGCAGTAAACACTATATCCCTACCACACCTAGCTAGTTACAGTCAGTGTGCAGTAAACACTATATCCCTACCACACCTAGCTAGTTACAGTCAGTGTGCAGTAAACACTATATCCCTACCACACCTAGCTAGTTACAGTCAGTGTGCAGTAAACACTATATCCCTACCACACCTAGCTAGTTACAGTCAGTGTGCAGTAAACACTATATCCCTACCACACCTAGCTAGTTACAGTCAGTGTGCAGTAAACACTATATCCCTACCACACCTAGCTAGTTACAGTCAGTGTGCAGTAAACACTATATCCCTACCACACCTAGCTAGTTACAGTCAGTGTGCAGTAAACACTATATCCCTACCACACCTAGCTAGTTACAGTCAGTGTGCAGTAAACACTATATCCCTACCACACCTAGCTAGTTACAGTCAGTGTGCAGTAAGACACTATATCCCTACCACACCTAGCTAGTTACAGTCAGTGTGCAGTAAACACTATATCCCTACCACACCTAGCTAGTTACAGTCAGTGTGCAGTAAACACTATATCCCTACCACACCTAGCTAGTTACAGTCAGTGTGCAGTAAACACTATATCCCTACCACACCTAGCTAGTTACAGTCAGTGTGCAGTAAACACTATATCCCTACCACACCTAGCTAGTTACAGTCAGTGTGCAGTAAACACTATATCCCTACCACACCTAGCTAGTTACAGTCAGTGTGCAGTAAACACTATATCCCTACCACACCTAGCTAGTTACAGTCAGTGTGCAGTAAGACACTATATCCCTACCACACCTAGCTAGTTACAGTCAGTGTGCAGTAAACACTATATCCCTACCACACCTAGCTAGTTACAGTCAGTGTGCAGTAAGACACTATATCCCTACCACACCTAGCTAGTTACAGTCAGTGTGCAGTAAACACTATATCCCTACCACACCTAGCTAGTTACAGTCAGTGTGCAGTAAACACTATATCCCTACCACACCTAGCTAGTTACAGTCAGTGTGCAGTAAACACTATATCCCTACCACACCTAGCTAGTTACAGTCAGTGTGCAGTAAGACACTATATCCCTACCACACCTAGCTAGTTACAGTCAGTGTGCAGTAAACACTATATCCCTACCACACCTAGCTAGTTACAGTCAGTGTGCAGTAAGACACTATATCCCTACCACACCTAGCTAGTTACAGTCAGTGTGCAGTAAACACTATATCCCTACCACACCTAGCTAGTTACAGTCAGTGTGCAGTAAGACACTATATCCCTACCACACCTAGCTAGTTACAGTCAGTGTGCAGTAAACACTATATCCCTACCACACCTAGCTAGTTACAGTCAGTGTGCAGTAAACACTATATCCCTACCACACCTAGCTAGTTACAGTCAGTGTGCAGTAAACACTATATCCCTACCACACCTAGCTAGTTACAGTCAGTGTGCAGTAAACACTATATCCCTACCACACCTAGCTAGTTACAGTCAGTGTGCAGTAAACACTATATCCCTACCACACCTAGTCAGTCAGTGTGCAGTAAACACTATATCCCTACCACACCTAGCTAGTTACAGTCAGTGTGCAGTAAACACTATATCCCTACCACACCTAGCTAGTTACAGTCAGTGTGCAGTAAACACTATATCCCTACCACACCTAGCTAGTTACAGTCAGTGTGCAGTAAGACACTATATCCCTACCACACCTAGCTAGTTACAGTCAGTGTGCAGTAAACACTATATCCCTACCACACCTAACTAGTTACAGTCAGTGTGCAGTAAGACACTATATCCCTACCACACCTAGCTAGTTACAGTCAGTGTGCAGTAAACACTATATCCCTACCACACCTAGCTAGTTACAGTCAGTGTGCAGTAAGACACTATATCCCTACCACACCTAGCTAGTTACAGTCAGTGTGCAGTAAACAC